>NC_088337.1:28097500-28397500 GCF_036884655.1 Musa acuminata AAA Group
TCAATGATTGTTTTATATTTATCCCTCTAATTATGAGTTTAACATTTATTTTCATATCTATTTATATGACAAATTTGCACACAAATCCGTTCAAAATCAGTGTTTTATATCTCTATAATTGAATTTGACATTTGTACCCATATAAAAATATTTAAATACATTTGGATAAAATAATTAATCAAAATAGTACAGTATTCTAACTATTTAAAGTTTCCACTGGAAGCATATCTCTCTCGATAAGACTTTGAGATTTTTTAAGAATTTATAAAGATAAATTTTAATTCACTAATAATTAAGATTTATAAATCTTAATCCTAATTCATCAATGGTTCCTTAATCTAAATCCTAAGCCATCAAAAAAATGAAATCAAATTAAAACTACTGAACCTTTTTCCAATGGCTGGAGTTCTTGAGGCGACCGATAACAGTATCAATATCTTTATTGCTTTTGGTGACCATGTTCTTCTTAACAAGTGGCAAAAAGATTCCGAGTTTTACTTGCATTATCACTTCGGGGAATGATGTTGATTCATCTGAACATCTCTTCGAAAGATTCCTGCCGACATGTATTGTCACTGGGCACTGATGATAGAGCAACCTCAGAATTATTGATAGTACTACTACTTCTCATTGTGTTGACCACTCTATGGAGTCATTATATCTCCTGTTTTGCTATTCACAGACAAAGTCAGCTATCAGAAACAAATAAGAATGAAACATTTGCTAGTGGCATATTGTGTGTGAATAAGGTTGTTTAAGCAAGAGATAATAAGAACTCATGACATAGTACTGAAGGAAAGGGTGCACGGCTTCTTTCTAATTCACTGGTTTTTCTCCTTCTCACCTTGTGAAATGAACAAATATCTATAGCATTTTCCTCAAATAAACAATAATTAGATCGATCTTGCTGGCACCAGAGAACAAAGCCCAATAAAGGATGCAAATGAATCACCAAGAACGATAGTTCATTGCATTGAAATAAGTAGCTGCATTCAGAAGAACAAAGCAACACACGTAGATAAGTAAATGATGGTTCCCTCAGCAAAGGAAACCCTTATTACCGAAGAGAAAATGGGAACTTAAAGAAGAAGACTACTAATACTGGACTACCAGCAAATTTATTTGAGACGGGCATGACACGCTGAACAAGCACATATGGGCAATGAGCAGGAAGCACCTTGAGCGGCAGCATGGGCTTCGATTTAGCCCTTCATCTGCCTTTGGACACATGAACCTCCTGCATGGAACCTTGGCCTGTCTTCATCATCTGCTCACACATAAGTGAGAAACAGTGTGGTTACTTCTCTACGTCACTTCATAAACATGAAGGGTAAGCCATGCATTCATAATATAGTACCTAGTTAGATGCATCATCCTGCTTGGCACCTTAGGCCATCTTTGACCTCTGCTCAGGAATAAGTAAAGGGTTGTGGTTACGTTTTCATCATGGCTTCATCAAAGACAAAAGGTCCAGATGCAGAACACATGAAGAGGAGAAGAAGCATATTTATTTGATAGTACCTTGATGTCCATCTTCTCGGGAGTCGGCATGTGCACCGCTTCGTTGGTACTTAGGGACTGGGTGTTCCATCCCTGATCTTCATCACGTTGCCTAGTGCGTGATTCCTTTGATGAGGCTTCTACTGGTGGTCTGTTGATTTTTCGGGCATCTGAAGCACGTCGAATTATAGGGAACGAAATGTTCTGCAGCTCTGGAGGATTGTAGGTCCCACAGTTCACAAGAACAAGTTGTTTGAGGGAGTTGAGTCGAAAGAACCAATCTTTTTCATCAATAAGGGATCTCAGGACAGAGATGCCATGGATTTCCAGTGTGCAAAGCAGAACAGGGTTCCTTTCTTCAAGGCAATCCCGGATGAGATGGATGTTATCAGTGTAAATCTTGAACATTGATGTTGGGGATATGTCCTCGGGAAAAATGATTGGACTAGGTGGATACACTAGAATGGTAAGTTCCCTGAGGAACGATGGCAGAGGCAGAGGCCCCCTTAAGTAGTTGCAATTCCAAATGAAGAGCTTATGAAGACAAGGAAACAGTTCAAAGCCATTCTCTAGTCCATCCCATGCATTCCAATTTTTCAGATCATCAAACAAGAGCTCCTCTAATGCAGGGAATGATACATTATTCTCTTTTTTCTCCTTTTGGGGATTCACACAAATTTTATCTTTGTCGATGCCAAAGAATGTTGTATCAATCTTGTCAATTGAGCTTAGAGATCTTATGTGCAGGATCTTGAGAAGCGGAAGCTCACCAAAAGGTGGAAGAGCCTTCCAGGAACTGCAATTGCATAACTTTAAGTGCTCTAAGTTGGACAACACTTTATTCTTCATCCATGTTGGAGATTTGCATCCTTTATAGCCTGAAATAGTCAGTTTTCTGAGATTTGAATGCGGTTTGAGTCCTTCAATAACTTTTTCGGCATCTTCCCATTTGCTGTGTTGGATTATCTCTTTCCCATTATAATCCCAATGTAGTTTCAACTTGCTAAGGTGCTCTTTGGTGTGCAGCATGGCCTGTTCTGCTTTTTTCATACTCTCAACATACTGGAGATTGTTGATGCAGAGTTTTCCTTGAAGCTGGTTCATGGCACTTAACTGTCCTACTTCAAATCCTTCCTTAAGCTGCACATGGTACTTCTTTAATTCCTGAAGAGAAGTTAGCTTGCCAACTCCAGCTATGGTAGAAATTGCTTCTAGACTAGGAATTAGGCGGCGAAGTCTTATTAACCTGTTCATCTTTTCTGGCAGCAACAAATTCTTAGAGCACATCTTCAGATTCACCCACTGTAGATGGTAAAGATTGAAAAATGATTCTGGCCATTCAGTAATTACATCACCTGGGATTTCCAAGTAGCGTAGATGTTTTAAACCACCAATAGCCTTAGGTAAGCCACTTCCAAGCACAGAAAGTATCAAAAGCCGCAGGCATTTAAAACTATCCAAAACCTCTTTAAGACTATCCACAAAGTCAGACTTGGGGATGCCATGGGAGAGATCACCAGCAACAACAAGGCTGCGCACATTGTCCTTCTTGCACAAAATCTTAGAAAACATAACCAGATTATCAGCAGTAACATAAATATGGCGAGCCTTATCTGGGATTCTAATCGGCTGATTTCCTTCATATTCATCATCAAGTCTAAAATATTCACCATCAGAAATACAATCGGCAAGCTCATGCAAGACAGCATGGATCACAAACTTGTCCTCCTTTCTCTTTGCATTCATGAAAAAGGATCGGGATGACAGCTCATTTATTAAGTCCTGACCAATGTCCTCCATCCTGTCATGTTTGTCATTTGCTTGAACAAAGCCTAGGGCCATCCACATTTGAAGTAAATCATCTCTCTCAAAGCTATGGTTCTTTGGAAACAAAGAACATGAAATATAGCACTGCTTCAAGTATGCAGGCAGCTGCTCATAGCTGAGTCTCAGAACTGACACAATGTCACCTTCCTTTTCTTCAATTTCATATATCTTCTTATGCAAGATTCTTCTCCAGTGTTCTTCCTTCAAATCATATTTTAAAGCACGTCCTACTGTCACTGCTGCCAAGGGTGAGCCCCCCAACTTCTGAGATATTTCCCAGCCTATCCGTTCCAACCTCCGATGCTCAGCATGGTTTTGGTCATTAAGTGAACATTCTTTGAGTAACTCCCAGTTAACCTTGTCATCTAAGCCATCCAGATTTACTATGTCCCTGGTCCCCATCATCTTTGCCACACTTTCAAGCTGAGTGGTTACTATGATTCTGCATCCCTTGTGACCAGATCTAAATGCACTGCACAGGTTTTCCCAGTTAGCAACGGACTCCTCCCACACATCATCTAAAACAACTAAAACCCTTTTGTCCTTTAGACACTCAGACAGAATTTTCTGTATCTCATCCAAGTTACTGATGCTATGAAGATCAGTCAGTTTGAGAATCTCATCCAAATTATTAATGCTGTGAAGACCAATATGTCGATGGATAGCAGCAGATTCTATGATTTCTATGGAAAGCCTCCTCACATCGAAATTATTGCACACACAGACCCATGCCTTAATATCATATTTTAAACTTTCATCATTGTATACAAGCCGAGCAAGTTCTGTCTTACCGATCCCACCAGGGCCTACTATGGAAACAAGAGAAAAACTGTTGCTATCAGGATTCAAATTGTTACCTGTTTTAAGAAGCATCTTCAGTTTCGTTACTTCTTCATCTCGTCCTCTCAGTGGCCTGGGCTTGATGGGGGAGGTTGTTCGTCGCCAATTGGGAATTTCTACATCATCCTTCTTGTTAGTTGCTACATTTAGCTCCACCACCTTGAGAAGTTTGCCAAGTTCATCTACAAGTTCACTGAATTGCTTGATAGCATCATCCAACTGGTTGAGATCCTTGTCGCAAAAAGCCAGTAGCTTGAGTGTGTGTATGAACTTGTTCTTGATCTTAGCCCGGTCTTTGCTCTGCTCCTCAAAAATCAGCTGGTTCTTGCCCTTGGCTATATCTTCAAGCAGATTGTACTCAAATCCATCGATCACGTCCTCCGCAGCATAAACAGAATCCTTTAGGTCCCATAGCCATTCCTCCAAACCGGGGTTTGTGATCCGTCTCTTGTCGACCTCAAAGAGTGCTGCTTGGATCTTTCTGAGATTTTTCTCCAGTTTTTTCAGTTTGCCTTTGACATCCCGGTACTCATACTGGTTCTTCACGTAGAGGATGCCCAGGTCTGCCACCTTAGCTATGAATGTGCCTATGAACCAACCTGCTATTAGCAGTGGAGCCATTAGAGGAGCTCGCCTCTGACTTCCAGCGGAGAAGAGACTGAGCTCAGATGAGCAGTAAGGTCATTAAGTGACGAAAGGGAAACTATGAGCAGACACATTTCATTCAGGACAGCAGACAACTTTAATATTGTGGAGCACCTTCTCATATTGTCTTATAAAAAGACCAACTCATCTTGACTTCAGAGATCTAGTTAGTCATTGGCACCTTCTGTAGATTCAAGGCATTGAATTGCCAACCAAATCAAGACATGGTGCCAACGAAGATGACAGATCTACAGTAAACGAGATTATATGACAAAGCCATGAGCAGTGCTTTGCACATGATACGTATAGATTAACACATGATAATAGTCATGTTGACTAGTGATCGACTACAATGATCACAAAATACAAGAACTGTCACACCGAAATCAATTTTTCCCCTCAATTATGGAACGCTTCAAGTGGTTGAGGGTCTATAATTTATGCCTCCGTTTGGTTGGATTTAGTGCTTGAGAGATGCATGTGAAATTATTTGCATCAGATAATCTAAAATCTAGCGTTAAATTAGGGAAGAAGACAGTGTTACCGGTTGGTCGCGGGTTCCTGTCTCCCTTCTGTTCTCTTCTTGAAAGGGAAGTCGGCCTTCCTTGCCGCCTCGGTGCTGCCGACGGAACGCCTGAATCCGAACAGGATCCGACTCGATCTGCCTCTTTCGTCCCGGGGGATGTTTCCCGGCATCAGATTCCGGCGTAGAAGATGCGGAATGATGACGATGAATCTGAGTCGAGAACATTCTCTCCGGTTTGGGGGCAACGGGGTCGGGGCGAGCAGCGGTCCGCGGCGGCGACGTTGACGGTGGAAAACGACGCCGGGAAGAGCTCAGCTGTCCGTTCCAGGCAGCAAACCCACGATTCCAGTGGGACCCATAAAAAAAAACCGTCAGCACTCGTCATCAGTATATTGTGCCAGTCATTGTCATATTATCGTCTATAGCTAATTATCTTTCGCGTTTCAATTTTCACGCTAAAAAAAGTTGTATTAGCTATAGTTATATTGGTCCATTTATCCGGATGATATTAATTTTACTAATAAAAATAAAATAATAATTTTAATATTCGATAGCAGATGACATCGAAGGTGATAAACGGTGACATCACTAACGTTGACATTGATGTAGTTGTCTTACCGCATCCGATGACAATGAAGTATGCGCTCACTTGATGTCACCTACCTCCACGAGGAGGACATCATTGATCTTATCGTTACCCGCCTCATGTGTTTTGCATCTTTGTCGATGTTAACGTAGTTGCCAAGCAGCAACTGCTATGTCAGCGTCGACACAAATGGTGGTGGTCATTGTAGTGTCTACGATAAAGATGATGCCCACCTCATCGTTGACTCATTGGATGGATCCTAATCTCGATCCGAAGCTAGAGTCGTCGAAGCTCCTATCGCTCCCCCCACTGTCATATTAGTTCTAGTATCACCTTTGGCCAAACGATCCTTTCACTGCTCAGTAATTACGTCAGCATCAATGCAAATATAACCCTAACACTAATGCAGAGTCATAAATCATAGACCCTCAATCACATGATTGTGGTGGTCATTCGTTTCCCACATGCAGCGTTCCATAATTGTGGGAAAATTTTGATTTTGGTGTGACATGTATTTTATGATCATTGTAGTCTATCACCGGTCAACATGACTATTGTCATGCGTTAAGCACTACACATGACCATATAGTCTGGTTTACTATAGATTTGTCATCTTCATTGCGAACATGTTTTAATATGACTAACAATTTAACGCCTTGGTATATAACTGTTGATATATCATTTTTCACCCATGTCGCTCTGTATCTACGTCGACGTCGACATGTATATCATTCAATAACTACGTCAGCATCGATGCAGATGTAGAACAATGTGATTCAGGCGGTGCACTCCTCGTTAAGGCGGATGGTATCACGATAAGAGCAGACCTTATCATTGTTGAAAGTAGCTAGGCAGCTGTGTCAGTGTTAACACCAACAACATCGTAATCTATCGTAGAGCGGTAAAATTATCTTTTTACATTTTATTTTCGTGTTTCTATAAGTAAAACTAATATCGTTAGGATGAATAAATCTAAATGTCTCACATTCGTAATTATAGGAATATCAATCTAATTTTTTAAAATATAAAAATAGAAACATTAAAGGTAATTGGCTATATAAGATAATCTATAATTAACCTTCAGATTTAATTTAAAGAAAGATAGCACCAGCTCTACAGTATATAGAGCTATTTCTTGGGTTGCTGGTGAGGATGGTTATTGTGCATGAAATGAAATAGGTGGTGTGACAGTGCGGAGCTGTTGAAGTCAACAAATAATTAAGGGGAAGTTGCTGTCTAGCTGAGGATATAAATGCTGCTTTGGAGGACAGAAGTCCAAAGTTGCGTACTGAGACGGATGTTAAATATTTGGATCGAATCTTCCTCAAGCAGGATTTAGCTGCCAAGTCAAAGTGAGGAGGTCAAGGGTTCGGTGCCACCTGCATATCAGTATATTTTGCTGGTATCATAAAACATCCATCAGATCATAATAATTAAGATCAACTATTGTTTACTCGATACCGCCTTGGTTGCTCTCGAAGGTTTCTTCTTGTGCATGTGGATCCGAACCAAGTTGGATCAATTAACTATCACCTATATCATCTCCCAATATTTTGATGTAAAAAAAAGGATCCTAATCTTTCCCCTCGGTAAAAATGCTTACCTATATGATGGTTCTTGCAGAGGTCATTGGCCGTGACCTTTATCGCTCTCGAACACCCGAACATCTACGATATCCCATGGTCAACGCCAACGAATCTCACCATCCTCAATTGATAGATTTCATATATTAAACTCTTTGGGCACAAATCCAACTGATGTCTAAAGGATATGTGTTTGGAGTTTCATCAAATAAAAGAAGTAGATTCATCTACTTCAGCCAAATCCCCCTTTGCCCAGTGAAAGAGTCATCGATTCCCTCAAAGTTTCAGCCATTGACCTTGGATCCCCCTACTATACTTTGAGCACAAATCCAACGAATAGATTCATTTGATTCCACTTCAATTAAATCCCTCTATGCCCAAAAGATCAAGTAGGCATCGATCCGCCGAAGTTTTCATATATCGACCTTTGGAGGCATTCCATGGAGGCATAGGTCTCATGAAACATATAGCAATTTTTGGTGCTCAGATGACCCTTTATGACAATACATTTTGTGCTCAGATTAATCTTTATCACACGTCAAATATACTAATGTGCCGTGCCATACCTTCCCTATGACACTAGGGGGCATGACCTGTGAGCAGTATTCTTTTATCTTCAATCACTCTCGGTGAGCTTCTTTGACCAGCCGGCTAAGGAATTGGAGTAGGACTGTTATCCTCTTGACAGTCGACAAGCTAAGAAGGAGATGCTACGGACTTCACCACCAAATGAGGCTTATCACCAATGCGCATAGCTCGGTCCTCACGCGCCTGAAGGCTCATTTACATCAGCTTCCAACGCTTCATTTTTTGACTAATCCAGTTAGTAATATTTTGTTGTCGTGGAATCCTTTGAGAAAATTGTGATAACTCATGTATCCAGAGATTAGCCTCAAAGGCTAAATAGTTGTAAAGTTGAAATTTTCTTTCTTTCTGGAAATCAGGTTTTCTCTCTGTGTTCCTTCATGTGCTAGGCTGCTGTGATGAATAGGGCACTGGATGTATAGGCCAACAACATCTGAGGCACAAAGCAAGGCTGCTAAAGATTGGCAAATAGCAGGACGCTGCTGAATGCTCAATATTAGACAAAATTTTTTCCTTTAGCCAGCTTGGAGATTTGAGCCCATGTATCCTGTAATCATCATCTCTCTAAGATTAGAATGTGACTGGAGACCTTCAAGAATCTATTTATGTTCACAGGCTGAACTTTCCTCGAGTCACAGCATGATGGAGACCTTTGATGCAAAGTCACTTCTGAAGCTCGTTCATGGCCCTTAACCATCCTACATCGAAACGTTTCTGATGCTGGAGACAATACTCTTAATTATGAAGAGTTTCAATTGCTGATCCCAGCTATGACAGAAATTGCTTTACATCAGCATTTATGAACGACTTGTTCAAGTTTTTCTGCAACTGCAAATGCTTAGAGTGCCACAGATTCAGCCATTCTAGATATTAAAGCAAGCAAAATAACTTGAGGAGCTATTCGATTTCATTGCTAGCGAACTGTAGATAAATCCACCGGAAGCTCAGAGAGTATCAACATCTGCAAGCGTTTAAGATCTTCCAAAACCTCTTCAACATTCTGCAAGCTAATGAAACACTGTGGATCACAAACTTGTTATTCTTCCTCTCTTAATAAATGACTTACTTGAAAGATCATCTACTAAGTTCCCACTGTCTACTCCATCAGAGTGAGCAAACCACAGGGCCATCCAAAGCTACGGTACTAGATCTTTCTCAAAGCAGTAATTCTTTGGAAACAAAGCATATAAAAAATAGGATAGATTCAGATGTGCATGCAGCTGTCATATATGTTCCAACTTTTGAAGTTTTGGTCACCAAATGCTTCTTTAAATAATTCCCAGTTCTCAGATTTATTGTCACCTATACTTTTTGCCATGCTTTCAAGCCTGGCTGTCGCTAGAATTCTGCTTCCTCATTCCTAGAATAAAACAGGGTGGCAAGGTACTCCAATGAATTATTGAAACCCTCCCACACATCATCCAAGATGATCAAAATCCACTTGTCCATCATCCCCTTGGTAAGAACATCCAAATTTCACCCTAAATAATAGATCTGTGAAGATTACCAAGGAGCTCGATTTCATTTACTCCCAGAAAACAAAACCACCATAGGAAAACCACCTAAAACTCTGGTTTCATCTGTAAGTTGACAAGACTAAATTTCAACTGACAATTAAATACTAAGAGAACGGCCATCTAAATATAGGAGCATTCCTAATTGAAGAAACTAACAGGACACATTAATATTTATTGTAAGCCACAGCCAGTGTTCCCTGTCCAGTGACAAATCAAAAAGAATTGCAAGCCAATGATGATAATTGAACTGAATCCTGCAAGGAAAAAAAAAATCAAGGATACTGTTGTTAAAATCATGAACCACCTTCTGAATGATACTGTCTAGGTTGAACAAGAAATTATAGAATGTAAAGTTTCCTAGTTGCAATGGATCAAGTAAAAAAATGCTATAGAAAACAAATGATATTGTCGACTTGTGGTATATCAGTGGCGAGCATATGGAACTGATGCAATTCAAAATTAAGTTTGAGAAATCAATAACTTTTTCATAAAAGTTATTGGCTGTCATGGTCAATAATATAAAAAGAAGATGCAAAGCAATTTTTGAAGTAAAAGTCAGGAGATGAAAAAGATCTGATACTGTACTAGTTTAAGTCAAAAACTCAATTGTGGGTTAACTTGCAAACACATTCCTTAATTTACCAGACTTGACAAACCTCATATCTCGATTTTAAATTCCAATCAAGCATAAGACATCCATCAAGGGAGAGGAAGCCTCCTTCATGTATTCAATGTATGCTTTTCCACATTGGACAATATCATTTTTCAGCGGCAAGGTAAAGTTTAATTCTTGCGGTAGCTAATGACCTCATTTCTGTCAGATCGAGAATCCTGAAATGTCATAAAGAAAACAAACTAATATCAGAAAAGGATATATGATGAATCCTATTCAGAAATCTGAAGGATACTAGTTAATCATCATCCTACATACATAGCTATGATTCTTAGGATAAATGGGCTTGTTACATGTAGCAGCCCCTGGCATGTAACTTATCAAGAAGAAAATTTCAAAGTATGAAGCAGCAAAACTTCTATTAAGCTTCAGAAAGGATTAGATAGCCCCCGTAAGGATTAAATAAGGGGATAGCCATTATTACCTCTAATACAAAATTTCAGAGCTACGTGAAACTATTGTGACAGATTGAGACAATTGCTGGAATATAGAAAACTGGCAAACTCCCACTAAAGAAACCAAAGAGAAGCTTCCACAGGGTCAAAATGAAATCTCTATTTAGCTATGACATACATTTCCTCCAAAGGAAGCAGATTTGGACATCAACTTGTAACAAAATATTGTTAAAACTTAAAATTTTAGGTTGTCGCCAGAAAATTTGACAAATCATAATATCAATTTAATCTCTCTTCTGACAAGAAAATCATTCTTTTAGGAGAAATTGCTCCTCCTCTCCTACTAATTCTCACTTCTGTGAAGAAACATACTCAGAATGTAGAAAGCAAGTAAACAGAAGATAGCCTGAGCAGAAAGTTTAGTTTGGGCATACAACTAGCATAGCTATGGCATAAAAAATTAATATACGGTTTTAAACAGGAGTTCATTAAATCCGTAGTCCATTCTACCACCACATCTCATTCTGGTAAAGAAGGCATACCTCACAGACTCCCCAAGTCCTCAGTGTGCAACTACGGCAAAGTTCCTTCCACCTCCCTCCACATCTCAGCATTTGTGGGGAACTTCTCCTTCACCTTTGCAATAATATCCCTAGCCTCCTCAAACTTCGAAGTACTAACAAGCCCATTCACAAGCTCCCTCATAAGGGAAAAACATGGCACCCAATTCCTCTCCATACTCTTCCTACACACTTCCAAAGCCATCTCAAAAGCCCCACCTTTGCACAGAAAGTAAATCAAACTGAAGTAACACCTGCTCTCAGGGACCAATCCTCTCTTATCCATCTCCCTGAAAAGCACCTTCGCCTCATCCAAGCACCCCTCAATGCAGAACCCCAAGATGAGATGATCATAGGTGACCCAATTTGGCTTCATGCCCCTCATTCGCATTTCCTTCAGTAACTCCTTGGCCTCATTGCTTTTCTTCAGCTTGCATAAGCTCAGAATCCTAACATTATAGATTGAGAGACCGGCATGACATTTATGCTTCTTCATCAACCACAGAACCTTCCTAATATCATCAAATAACTGCTCGCGGTAAAACCCAGCAAGCGCAACGCTGAAAGTCGTCAAATTTGGCTTTATTCTCATCCGAACCATCTCCTCCAAGACGGAAAAGAAGCATCTTGACGATCCCGATTCGCAAAATGCTTTAATTACGGTGTTGTAGGTGTCGAGATTAGGGTTTATACCGTAGGAAATGGTAAAATCGTAGAAGATTCTCGGGACCTCGGCGTGTTTCTTGGACAGGATGCAGGCGAAGAGGAGAGCGTTGAGAGATCGAACAGACGGGGTTTGGGATGCTTCGAATGTGCGGAGGGCGTCCGGGAGCATGCCGGCCTGGCCGAAGAGGACAATGACGTGGGGACGGGCAACGGCGGCGGAGGTGGAGGAGAGGAGGCCGTCGAGGAGGGATCGGACGGAGGTGGGGGAGCCAGCGGCCGAGAGGGAGGAGACGGCGAGGGAGAGGGCAGTTCGATCGGGGTAGGAGTTGGGCGAGAGTGCAGCGGCGCGGCAGATGGAGAGAACGCGGGCCGGGTCCTTCTCGGAGCGGAGAAGTGAGAGGGCAGCGACGGCAGTGATGGGTTCGGCAGGGTCCGCGGTCGGGGCAGCGGAGAGGCGGCGGGGGAGGGGGAGGCCGAGAGGAGGGAGGCAGCGGCAGAGCCTGACGAGCAAAGCCATCGCAACGATTGGGTCGGTTACAAGGTGGGTAACGCGAGCCGGCCACAACTCCATGAGTTATAGAACGCATCTTGATGACATCAAAACAGACAGATACTTGCACAGATTTTAAAGCATACCTTCCTTTGTCCGAAGAAAGGAAAGCCAAAAGAAGCAGAAAGGAATGGCTTCGCAGATCTGATATATGCCTTCGGCTTCCTGCCATCCTTCCGCACCTTCCACATAAAAACTAACAGGCAGCTGCCACCGCCGCCCATTCGAGCCGGCAATGCCCACCGAACTCAGCTCGCCGCCAACCCTGTTCATCTCGCGGCCGGTCCATAGGACCCTCACCAAGCGAGTCGTCAAGCTCATCTGCTCCGCCTTCCTATCCCTCCTCCTCGCCGCCTGCGTCCTCCTCTTCGTGCTCTGGCTCGCCCTCCGCCCCCACCGCCCCCGCTTCCACGTATCCTCATTCTCCGTCACCGGCCTCTCCGCCAACGGCTCGGCCCCTCTCACCTTCTCCTTCGAGGTCGCGGTCCGGAACCCCAACCAGGAGATCGCCGTCTCCTACGACTCAGTCTTCGTCTCGGTCTACTACCGGGACGACCGGGTCGGGGCCGCGGCAGCCCCGGCGGCGGGACCGTTCTTCCAGCCGCCGAAGAACACGACGGTGATAAGCGGGAAGGCGGCGGGGGTGGCGCCGGCTGCGGCAGCGGGGACGGTCGCGCGGGAGGCGAGGGCGGGCTCGGTGGTGTTCCGACTGCAGCTGGCGTCGGTGGTGCGGTTCAGGATGTCGACGTGGGACACGCACCGGCACCACCTCCACGTTAGCTGCGACGTGGAGGTGGGGCCCGACGGGCTCATCACGGTGGGCTCCAAGGACAAGCGCTGTTACATCTATTTCTTGTAGCCGCATGTACTTCCATCAAAAATAATATATATTGCAAAAATAATATATTACAAAAGGAACTTACATGAGTTATATATATATTACAAAAATAATATATATATATATATATACAGTAATTACGTAATTACTGATAGAAGAACAACATTCATGCTCAAAGGGGTGAAACATTTGTTGGATGCAACATTTTACATATGCCACAGAGCTGCATTATTGCTATAGTAGACACTATTGAGAGGGTAAATAAGTTGGAGAGGAAGAAATAGTAATGTCAAAATAATTATGCATGTCAAGAACAGTGAATTCAAGTGCCAGATTATTAAATGTCTCAAACAAGATTAACATAACTACACGAACAAGGTATGTTTCTGAGAGTACACCATGATTTATTTAAGATACGAACAATACAGCAAGTTCTAGTCGCATGCTATACAACAAACGATACGAAAACAAGCACCGTAAAGACGAGATGGATTTAGTTTTAATTTGGGGTTATCAAATGCGGAAAAATGAAGAGCCAAGCACAGATGTATGGTTTCTGCCCAAGTTGAGCCCTCTAAGACATTCCAGATTCATCACCTCAGAGTGGTCGACAAAAAGATTCACCTGTTGGAAAAATTACATGATCCAATTTAGCAGAGTTCTCTGTTATGAGAGTTTGGTTAGATCAGGTGAAAGAAAGGGGAAAGTGTATTACCCTTGGTCCGTAGCGCTTGACGAACCACTCTGAAGTCTTACCACTGGATGCTTCGAACATGGTTTTCTCCAGTCCCAAGCGACCTATGATTTTTGCAATAATGTCTGATCTGAGAGAGTCAGCATACTTGCAAATGTCGTCGGCGTCGATCATAATCATATCAGCCCCAGCTTCCAAGCATCGCTCGGCCCTTCTGATTAACAAATCAACATCTTCAATGATTTCTGTGAAACAAAAAAAACCGTGGAATGATGATGCAAAAAAACCTAGAATAGAATCTTAAAGAAAGGAATACAACCTCGTCAATCATACATGGTACATGGTTTGGCCTGTGGCTTAGTGAATCAGAGGTTCCAATTCTAGCAATAAAATTTACAGTCTATTGCAGCTTTAGCATTTTATTTCTAACTGTTTAAGATCGACAAAAAGAAATAGCATTCGAATCTTAGACAAGGAAGCCAAGGACAAATTTGCATCTGTGCCAAGGTGAAACAGAGGTTCCAACTCAAGCCTTTGGAAGCAACAAAAGTTTTTTATAGTCTCTACTTTGTCAAAATACTATTACAACTTTAACATTTTTATTTAACTGTTTAAGATCGATGAGAAACAAATAGCATTTGAAATCTTAGACAGGGACAAATTATCTTCAAATCTCAACAAGTAGCTACTGGTGTATATCTAACCACTGAAAGCTTAAAAAGATCAAATGACTGTTTACACGAAATCCAAAGGAGAAACGTAAGATGTATACCAACTGAATATTTTTTTGAAGTATATTGATATGCCATTTATGGAATACGATCCACATATTCATGCATTGAACTTAAGCCTTCATGCATAACTTTCCGATGCTAGCTTTGAAATGAGTGGTGAATGAAAAGACTGTAGTATAGATAGGCATTTTATGGGTTAAAAATAAAAACAGAATCTTAGTTCTGTGTCTATGATTTTACGACCTTAAAGTTTGCTAGACCTGCAATTACACAAAATAGCTTGTGTGGATCCAATTGTCATAATAAGCTATTGCACTTCCAGGTTGCTATTCCAAGTTGCCACAGGCAATCTGATTCTAATTACCTGAGCTTGGGGGAACAGGAGCTATATAGGCTCCAAAAGCTCTATCTCCAGTTACGGGAATATCAGACCTGTCAAACTTTACTGAAAACTGTGGCTTGGCTTTAAGGCCCCCACCCTTGATGAGACGAACAAATCTCAAAAGTGCTTCTTCAGGAAGTTTCAGTGATCCAGCATTTAACTCGATTGTGTCAAACCCTAGATTTTTGCAGTCCTGTAAATGCACAAATGCAAAGTATTTAATTTAAATGGAAAGAAATAAAGAGGATAAAAGATAAAATCGGAAAAGTTGCATACCTCAACATATTGTTTGAATGAAGAAGGGCCTTTGCGAAGCAGATGCTCTGACCAATCACCTGTACTAACATATATGTTGTGTCTGTGTGCCAATTCTGTTATTTCCCTAATAAATTCCTTTGGCATCAAACTATGTGAGCCTCCTGAGAACTTCAAACCATCGACAAACTCTCCCATGGATTCCAAGATGTCCTACAAGTAGTCATCACAAGTCTTTTTCAAAAACCTAGCATGGCTTAATCGATGATGATCGGATATTAAAAAAAAAAAGAGGGGGAAAATCCACTAAATACACTAATTCTTATCATATATATTATATACCATGATGTGTTAAGCCAAATTTTCACAATCATGATAAACTTTATTCAAGTTAATCAGCAACACGAAGCACCATACAATTTAAAGAAAAGAAATTATGTTTATGAAAAGGATTCTGCAAGCCTGCAACAGACTAGGAAGTAGGAAGTAGCTTCAACACCATTTAAATAATATGTGAGCAAACATAGAACATTAGGTTGACATACTATTGAAAAGACATGAAAAGAATAAGCCAACAAGAACTTTTTCTTAATGGCAACAAAATTTCCCTCATAAAGTAACATAACGGACCAAAGAAGTTGCATAAAAGGTGAATCAGGATCAGCAACATAAGAGTACTACTATAATATCAGAAAATTACTGGTATCAAGGAAAACTAACTTCAGTAATCAACGTAACAACGGATAGAAACTACATATGCTTCACAATTTTACCATAAAACTAGTTTCTGCAAATGGTTGAGTTTGAAATTAATAAGTTTCTCAATAAATTTGAGATCTACACTGAGAAGGAAATTGCTGTATGTTAAACATGTACATGAACCATGCTTCAGTTCACTTTCACTCCCATGCCTATTCCGCAGCTCGTATTTCATGTTTCATTCCCTTGCCTGTGGTTCTCAAGGAACAACCATCCAAAGAGTCACCTCCTAATTAGTTATCCATAACTAAGCATAATTTACTAACCATTTTTCTTCGACTTAAGATGGAACCCTCAGTTGACATAAACATGAACTATTAGATTCGAGAACATCTTAAATGTCTCTGCTTATGGCACATCACATAGTAAAAAGGATCCTACAGAACTTGCATCTTTTGGTGGCACACGGATTTAGGCCATAATATCACAACAGAATCAGCAATTTTGGAAATGGTGTTCGATGGATAGCTAGTTTCGCGGTTGAAGGTAAAACACCAAGAAGCGCGCTTGCAAACCCCAAATAGCTGCTGCAATAAAATGCTATTGCCAATGTCATGATCGATCCATAAAGCAGGAAGCTGTTCATTTTCCACTCTCCCTATAGGGCATAACTCATACTCTGTCAACCAACTCGTCATCAAAATGCCGGAACATCAAACTCAAGGAACAGCTTCATCGTTTCAATTAAGAGCAAGAATCCACTAAAAAAGGAAGCTTAAACATTGGCTGTTAAGGATATAAATATATAAATCTAGTGTTATCTACTGACATTGATAACACAATGTCATTGATCAATGACATCGATAAAAGATTTAAGATGGTAGATGGTATCAGACGAAAGGTCCTGATTTCGAATCTTGTCCAGGCCACGTGCTGAGTTGAGCTATCTGTCACCCGCACCCACAAATGAGCGACGGTGATTTATATAGATCATATCTCATCTAATGGATTAAACTTTTAGATGCTACAGCATTGATAAAAAATTTAAGATTAGCCAATATAGATCCAAGAATCTTCTCGTCCACATCAATGACACAAATTGAGCATATCCCAATGCTCTCGAGGGAAGCAAGAAAGTGAGACCGACAAGGGCAACCATCGCCGCTCCCCATTCGAGACGAATTCAACGAATTCGATCGTTTCCGTGAAGAAACGATCCAAATCAGGAAGAAGGGAAGGCGATGCCGGTTGGTACCTCGAGGTCGTGGCGACGGCCGGCGAGGCAGTGGTCGGGCCCCCTGATCTCGGTAACGCCGAAGCATCGCGGCTTCTCCGGCCGGTCCTCGTCCTCGCTGAAGCTCTTCCAACCGTAGTAGTAGTTCGATGCCATCTCTCTCTCTCCCTCCTTGCTCTCTCTCTCCCTGCTTACCGGCATATGAGCTGAGGGAGAAAGGATCGGAACCTTTGAGCGGGTTCTGGAAGCCTCTCCTTCCTTCCGCCAGGCGCCAGCAAAGCCAATTTCGCACGGAGAAGTTTCTATTGGGCTTTATTTGGGCCTGCGGATTAATCCTCAATTAGCTATCTTTTCTATTCTAATACTTACACTTTAAAAAAATATATTGACATATTTATAGATATTAAAGTAAAATATATAAATCTATTTATCATAACAGAATCAATTTTAATATTTTGATGTTTAACATTTGCGGAATCAAAGTTTACCGTCGAAGCCATCATGACGGAGATCCATCGCCTATTCAGGTCATGTCGACGATAGGGGTGCACGATAGGGGTGCACATCTTTGGGCCCTACTTCAATATGTGATGAATCTTTGCAATGACTTGGACAATAGACTTCAATTTCATGACGATAAAATAGCAATGCTGACGTTTACGTCAACGCCAACAACATCGTCATCCACCATCATCAAAACATTAAAATTATTTTTTTTTCTTTTTATTTTTATATTTTCATTAGTAAAACTAATATCATAAGATAAATAAACCTAAATATTTTATTTTTGTAACCATAAGGATATCAAAATAATTTTTTAAAATGCACGGACCGAAATACTAAAGAGTAACTAACTACATGAGACAATATATAATTAGCTCTTGTAGCCTATATATATATATATATATATATATATATATATATATATATAAAGTCAAATTAATTTTATATACATTACATATATAGCAAAACCTAAAGAATTGATAGGAGAAATTGACCTTAGCCACAACAAGGAATGTTCTTGAAGCTTGTGGGCTGATAATATCACACAGCAATGACAAAGGATAACAGATGAATGAAAAATAGGACAGCGGCAGTCGAACTAAATTGCTATCAGACACATTTCAAATCAGAGACAATTGCATAATCAAGCATATATCGACAACGGAAAAGTGTCATCTGATTGGATTCTTACAGCCAACATACTTACAATGCGTGTGCGCTGAACTAACCAACCCAATCATGAAACAAATGAAATTACAAGTTCTGGTAATCTGCCTGAGACCATTAAAATGTTTACAAAATCATTTAGCATGCTGAACCACATCCAACCAAGCAAGCAATTTCCATGACAAATGTGAAATTGGCAGTGATCAAACAGGATAGAGCTGCCAATGTACAACTCCCTCTTCGCCACTCGGGGGCGGTTGGAGCAAGAACATGCCATCTGATCATTCCGTATCATTGAGATTTGTACAAATGTGTCAGAGGAATAAGCAAAGAATCTTTAGCAAAAATACTACATTAGATCAATGCTCTATCACTAAATAATCAATACAAATTGCAACAAGGAAACTGTACAAATGGGGATATGCTGCCTTGAACAAAAGCCAGACTCCCACAACTACAGGCTGCCGCTGTGTGACAACAAAAGAATGTGGTCAATGATCACTGCAGAAACAGAAACATGGTGTGGCCAGCCTCAGCCTCCCCATCAACCTTGGAACACTGATGGCCTAGTCTTGAGCCAATGCATCATCTCCTTGTCCAAGGGACACTTATTAAGGGCGGCGTCCAACATTGGACTGCCAAAGAATTTAGGGTTGCTCTTGAACACCCATATGCGATCTTTAGGCCATGGCCTTTGTGGATCCTTTTCCTGTTAACAATCATCAGCATGTTTCACTTGTCAGGACAAATGTAATAGAAATAACTAGTTTAGCATTTAGTTCAAAATTTAACTAGTTTTGAAATGGTTATTTAAATCTACAGGCATCTATACCAGTTGTTATACACAGAAAAACGCTAAATGCATTTGCTTTTCATTGAAAAATGGCTACATATTACAAAATATACGAGTGTTATACCCAATTATAATGACTGGCTTGACCAAAATAATACATGCCATGGTTCAATTTAATCAGCTCATTAATATTCAAGTATGCAAGCATGAACCTACCAAGTCTGTTGACTACATAAAATTCATGCAACAAAAATGAGGGCATAGGTAATGGTGAAGACAGGTAAGATAGTATACAGATGAACACACTCACCATTCTTGACAGCATAAATCTCACGGTTCTGGAGCCATAGACATGTTCTCGCAATGGCTTATGAGACTTTGCATAGAAGGAAGAGATGTCCGGCAATGACAAGCAACCCTTGCGAGCTCTCACTAATCTACAATCTGGGTCTGCATTCACCTGGCTATACCAATAAATCAACTGGCCTAAGCAATAGTTCTCACCATAAGTCTTGCAATACTCCTGGAAGCCTGACCCCATCTTGTCGGCATACTTGGGACCCAAATCGAGAGGGCTGATATAAACTGGGGGAGACTTGATAGATTTGTAGTCCTGCATGACATGCTTTAAATTGTTAAGAGTTGCTCAAACAATAAATTGGTCACTAGTATTCTTGTTTTCCCCTATCAACCTTTTGAAACCAACTTACCTGAACTTTAAAAAAAACTTTTGTGTAGGCATACATGTGAATCAAGTCAGCAGCAGCATCATGCCGACATTTGCAGGTACATGGAAGATTTCGCAACTCATCCCTCAACCTGGAAAAATAAAAAGACTATACTGAGAACATATAAGTACCAAAAGACGTGAGCAAAACTTGCAAGCAGCACTAGGACTTGCCACAATAATGACTTGCGGAGTTCGCTCTGGATGTCATCAGAACCAGATGGATCATGGGCCTGAATCTTGGACTTGAGGTCACTAAGCAAATCTGCTTCAACATGAGGTGCCATGGAATGAAGCAGGTCCTCAACAAGGGAACCCTCCCCTCTCCAAAGGATTGAAATTAGGCCTTCTGCGTTAAGCTTCTCTACCAGAGGTGGAGCTTTCTTAGGGTCCCCAAACACAGACCTCATTACATACCTTACCTGCGGCATAGTCAAATTAGAGCAAAAGTATTTTACAGTTATCATTTAAGACATAAAGATAAAGACATTGCAAAGGTGAATCATATATAATGCCTTCAGCTAGATGGCTGCTATGAGTACTTAATTGCAATGGGAGGAAATTCCTTGATGTTATGAATCAAGTGCATATATAGACTAAAGTAGGACATTATAAAGCTTTGAACAAAAATGCATCCAATATATGTACATTAAAATAAAAAAAATCCAGAGACTATATGTGGTTTGTCTATAACTGTTGATTTTTGTTTAACATGGATTCTCCATGCTTACAGTGAAATTAACTTGTCAGATGACATAAAATAGAGATAGACCTCATCAACCAGCACTATAATAATCCATTCATGTATTCTTCCATCAATATAAAGTTCCAGAAAAGTCCATCAAAAAAAATTATAAGAATCTTAATACCAGGTCTCAACCTGATGCCTAAGCCTGGTGCCAAGTTCCTGGTAAAACCAAATTCAGTTAAACAAGTGCGTGTAACAAGCCCAAAAGGTTGGTTGTGATAGCGATATACTTTTTTAGTCATGGTTAAGCTAATGCAATGAGAGCAACCATAATGGAAAAAAAAGAAGAGAAAAAAGACAGGCCCAAGTGTACTCCTTTGAGAAATGCATAAATAATATAAATGATGGAAGGAAGATGGAAATCCATGTTCCGTAAAAAAATTTTCACCTTATCAAGAGTAAGTGCAATGTTCTGAAGCCTTGCATTATAGACACCCTCAGCCTGGCCCATTTAAGAAACGAATTAGTATTTAGAGCAACCAAGACAGAAATAAATAAGATCATGAAATGTGGATCTCAGCATGTACCTGAACCTCTGCATCACTCTTCTCAACCTCAAGACATATGTCTGAAAAGAATTTTCTCTTCTCCTCCAAGTTATGCCTTAGAATTTCATTAGGTAGTTTTGTTCTCTCGAAATTTATGAATCTCACCTTCATTGATTAAAAAAATGATCCTTAGATTAAAGACAATCAGAAATCATGAAAAGAAATATGAGAAACATGCAGCAACAAGCAACTACCAGATGAGCTGAGTAAGCAACTAGCCAATCAGGCAAACCAGCTAGTAAACAAGTGCCCAGACCAGCCCGACCCAGCTCAAAATAATCATCTTGTGATACAATATTGGCTTCACAAGCCTCCAGCATCAATTTATGACGGTCTAGCACCCCATGGCAATCCTTCAACACCTGACAAAGGTAGCAAGCCAGTGAAAAGTAATTACTTTCTGTATGGTAGAGTTATAAGTCAGTACTAAGCCACAAAGCAATTTAACCAAATAAATTCATCAAAACCATTTATATGTATCATAATTGTACACATGGAGCAACCAATTTTAGTCAATAAACACATGTAGAAGCAATTTACTCTCCAAACCCCCTCCACAACTAAATGACTGGATGACCTTCTATCTTATGAGCACGAAGTCAAGGGAAGTTAAGGGAGTAAATGTATGTTTTGGTTGGTTAAAACATACATATCACTACTTGTCTACTCTTGATTTTTTTTTTTATACATTCAGTACCTTATCAAATTGCATACTTCTCCCTTAACTTTATGCCCATAAATAGAAAGAGATGACATGTCTGTCAACTGGAAGAGAGGACGAAATTTCAGATATGCTCAATAACAGGGCACACATTTCTCTACCATATATACCTTCTCAAATGCTTCTTCTCCAGCCAGATTCAGGTAACTGCCTCTGCAAACTTGACTACCACATAAACAAACTGATGCTTCATATTCTTCCTTACTCTGCACCATAAGATGATGTGAGACAATGATAAGATATCTATTTGAATGGAACAAAAATTTCTCAAACATGATGCACACCTCTGTCACAGAGTTGTAATCAAAGGTGATTTCTTCACCGTAACCAATTGGTCGTAGAGAATATATTCCTATCTGGTATTGACCATCCACAGCTGTCACTCTGTGCCAAAGTAATTTAAAGGTTTTATTAGAAATCAGAGGTATCAATTATAGTACAAGATAAAAATGAATAATTGTTATCACTTTCACATGTTACACATCAAATTCAGCTAATTTGGGTTCTTTCTTGAACTAAGGACACCGAAAAGCTTGTGATAAAAACCTTAACCTCCTTTAATAAAATACAAGATAACACTCAAATAAATATAAGAAAATATTGAACACTCAAATAAATATAAGAAAATATTGAGGAAAGCTACCTCATCTGACATTTCCAACCTGCCCACATAATATATCCATATGAATCTTGAATATGTTAAATGGCCCACTACTTATTTTGACAATTAATTGCGTTGCTTCAAGACATAAGTCAACTGGGAGAGGTATAAACAGAGCTTACTTTGCTTCACAATTAGGTCTACAGGAGTGACAGATTCTGCTTGCATAGTTTGCTTTGTGCATAGCATCAACGACAACCAAATCATACCCGTCGCGATCACCCTATTATATTTAATAGCCAGGGAAGTCAGATACATGAATGATGCAAGCTCAGCATGAATGAATTGTAAAACAGGAGTTAACCAAAGAAATCACCTTTGGCCTCTCCAAATAAATGTTGTAAAATTCAGGGGCTGGATCTTGGCTGTTTTTCTGTAAGGACCTAATACCATCTTGCTTCTCAAACCATTTCCAAGCTGGATAGACCTGAATATGAAGAAAATGATACAAATCAAGCTTGTATAGCAACACCGAAGTACAAATTTCGCCCAGAACACCTTAATCAAGATGAAGATGCCAACAAGCGTAACAAGATATAATAGTTTAAATGGATTCATAAAAATGGATGGTAGATAAAAGGATCTGGAGAAGAATAACTAGAGTTATATCAAAAAAAATGTACACATAATGAATATGCAGATTCACACAACTTTTGTCCTGCATATAATACAATTATTTTAAGTCCTTAATTAAATTGACACACAAGGTGACTACAATTATATTGCCAGTGAAAGGACAGAATCCTGAGGGACCTCAAGCAACAAAAAAAATCATTTTGATAATACGAACATGCTGCATATATGGACCTAACATTCGACCTATCTTGATTTACCAATAATATTGCCTTAAACAGAGATCAACCGTGGGAAAAAACCTATGTAGATAGCACCAATAAGACATACAGCAGGTCCTTGTTGTACCAGAACCTAACCAAGGCAACTATTTTTCTCGAAAGAATCCATGTCCCACCTCAAACATCTAGAAGAAGATAAGATTCAAGCATAATTTCAGATGTTATGAAGCGGGAAAAAAATATAAAACATGAGAGTAAGTGAAGATGTAATTCATCTCATAATAATATTTTAGGTAACCTTTGGAGTAAATTATCCAAACAAATTTCTATTGTGTTATGCATCAGGCTAGAAGAATAGATTCTAAATACCTACCCACAACATCACTAACCTTACTTTACCTATGAAGCAGTCATAGGCATCAATTGCAAGTCCCACATGAATCCCATCTGCCTATCCAACCCAAAGTCAGGTGAGACAGTACAGCAAGACCAAGCTTGCTTTTCGTTTTTTTCAAAAAAAAAAGAAAAGAATCAAGAGGCAACATCAATCATTGAGCTGGTTTAAGAATAACAAACAAAAAGGGTTGTAACAAGATCGTGAATGTCTCTTTTCAAATCCTCGTCACATATTCTTTGACTAAATCATTAAATTCTCATGTTTCTGAATAAATACTTCACCTGTCCTCTTTCCTTCAGTTAACTTATTTTTCTCTATAGCTTTAAAGTTCTTTCAATTTTTCTTGAATGTTTTTCTTTTTCTGTCTCTTTTTCATTTCCCGTGTTTTTTCTCATTTTTTCTTTTTTGTCAGAGAGGGTTGGCTTTAACCACCAAATGAAATATCATTAACATTTGGAGAATTTAAAGGTCCAAGGGAAGGAAGAACCATGAAAACAACAATTGGCCATGGCAAACATGATAAGAGCCTAAGAGGAGCAGATAACAAAAAATGAAATCAAGTATTAAATAAAATGTTTCATTAACTAGTACAAAAAAATCAAATAATCCAAGAAGTAATACACCTGAATAATTTCCCTGCACAAAAGTTACCAATAGATAGTAAACTGTAAACAAATCCTGAATAGTTCAGACAGAGATTCAGTGACTGAAAAATTTGTGTCGAGCTTAAAACCAGTAATCACAACAAACATGTGCACACAAGGAAAGTGAGTTCAGGATATCAAGAGAAAAATAGTCAATGATGTTAAGCAACAGATTGGTCTCAAAAATAAATTAAAAAATAAAGGTCACTGTTCTTAAATGTTCTTGTACTGATACAGCCAAATAGGTAAAATATATATCACCTCAATGATCAATTGGGCAAAATGATGTAGCACCAAACAGTATAAGACACGATAGTGGATGCTACAGTAGGATGATAGAAATACAGACAATAATGTGTCAGAATGGATGCATGACGCTGACAAATGAGAATCAGGCAAATAAAGCTAAATTACAATTTGTGAAACAGCATAAATTTCTGGTGATCATTTACTTTTTCACATCATAATATGAAGTCTAATGGCTAAGGTCCATGTGAGATTTAGTACCAATAGGTTCTTTAGGTTAAGACAACTTAACTTTTGTTCATTAATCAAAACATTTCTTGATAATCATCAGCACTTTAGAGCAAGTACTGAGATGAAGCTACCCAGTATATCATCATTTGGTTTAACTGATTTGTAAAAAGAGTAGCACAATTATAATATTGACAACATTCCACAACTGTGTTTGAATAAAATGATAAAAAATTATATTATATTATATTACCTCTCCCAGGAACTCGACAACAAAGTCATCTTGTTCAAAGCCTTCACGCTTGTTGCAAACAACTCCGAGTCCCTAATGCAACATGTAAAAGGAGTTAAAGAAATTAAGGGTAAACAAACAGAATTGTATATAAAACATAAGTAATTTCCACAAGTCATTTAAAAAAGTAAACCTTTCTATATGCAACATAATTATCATCATGACGATTTCGTATGGCCTTTAGAATAGCCTGGCATATCTTTACTGCTCGTTTGTCACCTCCTTCCTCCGCATTCTTCTGCATATCTTCAACAACAGGTTGCAAAGGATAAACCATTGGGGTGTTACCAGAACCAGTGAACTGTCTGACTTGCTTATTCAATGTGCGGAGAAGCGACTGTTAAAAAACTCAGGTAAAATTCAAGTGCAACAAAGAAGCACAAAAAGGTAAAATAAGACAAACAAAGGTACATTTCTTCATAATACCTCCTCAATGAATTTGTGTCGATCTGCAAGAGGCCAGTCTGGTTCATCTGGCATAGAATCAAGGAGGAGGTTATGCGTATAAGGATCTATGCCATACACTTCTTGTTCTATGACTTCAACGCCAAGCATCTTCCTAGGTTTGTATTCCTTGACCTCAGGAATTTCCATATCTGATTCTTCAATACCACTTTTTTGTGCTAATAGTTTTTCAGAATAATCATCAGGTAAAGCAATTCGCATCTTCTTTTGTACTTCCTCCTCATCCGCTACAATAAGATATTTGTCAATAACCTCATACTTTCTAGTAACAGGCGGAACAAGGCTCACTTTTGTCATGCGAGCACCCCATTCGCGGTCATCTGTCACGACTGACTCAAAGGACTCATCCATTTTGGATGACTCATCCCCTTTTAAGTCCCATGTTCCACTTCCTGATTGAACTTCTAAGTCACTTTCTGTATCAGAAGCAGTACTCTCACCTTCACCTCCATCTTCTTCAGAGAAATCATCTTCAGACGTTTCACTTTCAGAATCCATCTCTTTCTTCTTTAATTTAGAAAGACTCCTTTTAATTTCACGGTCAAATGCATAGGATCTATAATCTGTCCCTCCATTGGCATAAGATGTGTTTATACTCCTATTTATGCCCTTCTTTTCACTTGAAACTTTGTTTTGTTTCTTTTTATATTTAGACTCTGAACATAATCCTGTATCAGAACTGTCTTTCACTGCCTTCATCACTTCATCTCTTTCACCGATCAACCTTGGGTTCTCCAACCTCTTAACCAGTTGAATGAAAGACATGATAATCTTCTTTGTATCTACGGCATCGCCCTGGCTTTTTGATCTGTGAATATATGAGCTTTTTAGTAACATATTCAATGCATAAATTATAAGGAAAACTCTAGAAGGAAACAATGTTCAGTTAGCAGCAGGATTGACGCAGATGAGAATCTCCAGAAGCAACTTCTAGGAATGGTACAATATGAAATGGAAGAAATACCAACTTCAACATAATTAAAAGTCAAACAAAAAAATTTCATCCTTCATACAAGTACATTAACAAATAAGATGTCTCACTTCAAAATCAGTCACAAACAAAGAGAATAAATCTTACTTGAATGCATCCCGACACATTCGACTGATGTCATCCTTAATAGAGTTCAAGCCATGTCGAACATAATAACCACTTCTCATCCTATCTTCAATTTTTGCAATCTGTCACATATATCATATAGTAATGAGAAGATAAACAAATCATTTTCATTCTGGAAAATATCAGAAAACTATGACGAAAGACAATAATGTAGGTACTAGGTAGTACTTTGGGCATAAAAAATTCGGACTTGCTTCCCCTCATGATGTCCTTCAAAGTATTGGCAATAAACTCCTCCATCTTCTTATAACTAATCTCAGTCTTCCTGTGTAACCAGCGCCTCATCTGTGCATCCCTTGATAAAAGTTCTGAGGACCTTCTAGCGTCCACTAACTTGGGTCGTTTATAGACGCCCGGTGTGAATTTGAGGCAAGACAAGTTCTTTCTATCAAGACAGTTAAACTCACCATTACAATAGTTCTCTAGATCATCAGATTCTTCCAGATGACTGCCTAAGGATCTATAGGTTCCTGTTATCTGCTTAAGGCTCCTTATTTTTGAATAGGATTCCTCATGATTTTTAGTTTTGCACAGACCTGATCTCTTTATCCAGCTAATATTTGGATGCTTTGCTTGTATTTCCTTAAACTGATTGCACCCTCTGATGTCAATATAAGATATGCATGGAAATAGCCGGAGAACTTCCTCAAGAGCACTGGCACTAACATTATAGCATCCCGTTAAAACAAGAGATGTAAGATTTTTCTCGTCATAACAACCCTGCAAAATCAACTGAAGTTAGTCTTATACCAAGTAAACAAGATACAAGGAACTTGCAAAAGACAACTCGAGATTAACCTACCATAATACTCTGAAATACAGCATCAGTACATTTTGATCCAGCTGAGGATAAATCAACATGTCTGCATATAATTTTGTAGAAGTTTACTACTGAATTCCAGTGTTTACAAGTAGCAGCAGAAGAGAGAAGTGATTTCATATCGCATTTTAGAAAATGAAAGACCCTTGCTAGAATACGACCACTCAGTAGACCCCAACTTTCATTCTCTGTCTGGGAAGTTGGAACATTGTCTTCAAAGATATTGACCTCACCACATAAGTCCTCGAACGAGTAGTCATTCTTCTCAAAGGGCAACAAAGCCTCTTCCAAATCAGAGTCCCCATCACTTTCACCAGAGAAAAATCGTGCTCTTTTTCCATCACGATATATCCCATCTTCTGCATAAAGGCAAAAAATTTCGGCATCACAGATCATAAAAACAGATATCACATTAAAAGAAAATGTTACAACCAAAACCACTAGTTGTGTTCTAATATTCATATATCAAAGGCCATTATCTGCTGCTTTAGAAAACTGGCCAACCATTCATATAACAAACTGAATAATTTGCCAGGAGTACATAAAACTTATTAAACTGAATAAACCACCATCCTTAATGTATGTCTATGTATAATTGTGTATAAATGGATATACACATATGTTCTTTTTTCAAACATATTGATCCTAATATGTGTAAATACATAGCAACTGAAAAAGCCAAAATAGAAGGGGACCCAATTCACTAAATTACTGATCAGTCCATAATACAGACTCAGGTGCACAATCGTGTATGGAAGATTTCCAAGAAAATTCCTGGATTATAAAGAATACGTAGTGGAACAGAATAAAGAATACATAGTCCAACACATGAACAAACCTGGTTTCCAGATATTGTTCCCTGACAAATTATGAGCTAAAACAGCAGAGCTTTTTGTGATAGACGAGTTAAATGGAAAATGTTTATCCATTTCCTTCTTAGGTTGCTTTGCACTAATCCATGGATCCAACACCTCATTAATAGCAGCAGCAAACTCCCGGTTCTTGTATGATTTCATAACAAGTTCATGCAGCTTTCCACGTGTATAGCCAATAAATTGAGGGTATGAGATATGTAATGAATGAGAAGCATTATTTATATTGTTACATGGTGACTGCACAAAGGAAGACAAGGAACTTGCAGTGGATGTCCTTGCTTCTTCTTCAGTATTGTCAGCTTCAGAAGACTTGAATTTCTTGGTAATGGGAAGCCAGGTATTATCATTCTTGCGGAAGACACAGCTTTGCTCTAGGATAGCACCTTTACCAACTAACTCTTGCAATTCCAAATATGACAAAGGTCCATGTTCATAACCAGCACCATCTAAATAAAACCAGTCACCCAAATTTACTGATAACTCATCAATAGAGCAAATATGATCCTTTGGGACATTGAGGTCAGTCTGGCATCGCTGCAAATTCTGTGAGTTGTGTTCATCAAGCTTCTTTGATCTAGAGGGACCTTCATGCAGCAAAATCCTGTCGCTAGAAGAGTGTGATCGTGAAGATCTTGAAGGATGTCGCTCACTGCTTCTGACTCTCATACGATGTTCTGGAGAACCCTGATCTTTCACAACACAAGCATTTATGCGAACAACTGGAAGAATTGCACCTTTTACGCCCTTAAGAAGCAACGGCTTGGTTTGGCCTGATCTGCTAGTAACTGTACTTTTGCTTGGATCACTGCTGCTCTCATTATTATCATCTATTGACGAGAAAGCCCAAAAAGGCATATCAAGCCTTTTGTCACGGGAAGAATGGTAAAGCTCATCCTTTCTGTGCCAACGGGGATCCTTGGACTCAGATTTTGACATCTGACAAAGAGGATAGCCTTCATTGATAACAAGTTTCCGTCTGTAGGATCTATCTTGACCTACCTCATCATTTCTCTTCCAGTCACCACCTTTGCAAGACCACCTGCCAGCAAACCAATCGCTAGAACCACCGGTAGGAACAGTATGATCCTTCTCAGAAAACGCAACTGGCCTGATTTCACTGCTTCCTTTTGATAAGCCTTCAAAATCTCTTCCAACACGCTCATCTCTCGGATGTATGAATGGTGTCTGAGATTTGAACCTTGAGAAACCTGAAAGCCACATGTGTATTGAGAATATCAGAATGGAAAGCAGATGCATGTTTTTCATAATCTAGCAACTTTTTTTTATCAATTTTTCACAAAAGAACAAAGTAATAAGAAAACATGCGACAACAGCCAACACACATTTTTGTAGGTTCTAGCCATGAGGGATAACCTTAAAATGATTTTACATTCAGTCTTCTTCCAAAATCTGCTTTCCTGAATCTAACCATTTCTGCAGTCTATGTACTGATTTTAATTTTTGCAAACCATTGCAGATGTCAGAATAGAGGATCTAAACTAGCCAATGAAGAAATAGTAAATAAGAGGAAGAGAAGAGGCTGACTAGTTGCAAGCTATTTTTCCCATAATTCACACTTTGATTTTCTAATGTGGAAAAATGAAGAATCTCGATCAGAATTAGGAAAAAAAGAAAGAAGCTGGAAACAAGTCAAGAAAGAAAACTGGAAATCAGAAAGGAAATATACGAGGCTGAATGATCACCAGCTATTTTTCCAAATTCCTATTCCATCATTCTCCATGCATGCCAAATTGAAGCATATCCACTAAAGTAAAATATGACTTTTTGTACATAATTAAATAAAAATGTGGCATTTCCACAAGTACAGGACACGATCATAAAATAGATGAAATATTAAGGGCAAACAGCTTAAGGTGAAACCCTAGAGAAAGAGAGAGAGAGAGAGAGAGGCTCATGTGCAAATTTTCTTTTTGAAAGAATGAGAGGGAGGAATACATTGTACCTTCCAATTGACCCCATTTTTCCCAATCTGCATGTTCAAATGTTGCATTCAGTGCTTCTGCAAAGGTGTACATTTCCACCAAAAGAAAATTAATTAAAACAGTTATTGGCATAAAACCTTTGGAGCATGTCACTATGCAAATAGACCAGATACTGGCCAAGCTTGACACCAATATGGTACTGGTTATTCTTATGCCTCGCTGAAGATGTAGGATCTGAACGCAAATCTTTCCCCAGAACAGCCCTATTGATGCATCTAATAAATAAAGTTTTAGAAAATAGCAGTGTTAATAAAATTACCTCCAATTATCTCAAGCTCCTTTCCGTCTATTATGGTGTAACCATCCAACAAAGTCTCAACTCTCTCATCAATATGATAATTTTCAAGATATTCTGGTAGAACTGGAGAGCAATCTGTATGCAGCTCCTGCTGCAGCAATGTAGAACTAGATGTTTCTGGACAAAGAATTCCAGCATCAACTAACAAATTCCCTGGGGCTTCTGGAGGGCTTACCATCTGTGTGACAACATCTGAAACAACAGAGGACAAGTTCAAAGGCACCAAAGGGGAAGCAGCATTTTCAACAGTTACCCACCTGTCACTGTCAGCATGTTTTATCAAATGATCAGAATGAAGGACCCCTTCATCCACTAGATGTTTGAGATCAACTAGTTTTGAGGGTCCTTGTTCCATACCAAAGTGATCAAGATAAAACCACTTTCCAGCATCAATATTGGATGATACAGGATCACGGGGTGGTGTGTCAGATATATCCATATCCTCCTCCATTGAGGATGGATCTTCAAGAACCCCTGCAGGGGGAGGAGGTGGTGGAAGTGCAGGTGGAGGAGGCAGTGGTGGTGGAGGAGGAAGGGGAGTCTCGCTAGACTGCCTATTTGAATTCTGCAACAGTTTTTCCTTATTATCAGCGGCACATCTGTCAGAGCTGCTCTTATTTGACTTATTCTTAAGAATATCTTTATCACTGTACTCCTTTCGTCCCAATCTATCATCATGTCTGCTGGACTGCTGCTTTTCACTGCTTCGATTTTTCTTGCTTGACTCACGGTGTTCTGCAGCATGACGGATATCATGTGGTGACCTCTCTGAATATGCCAGAGTCCGGTCATGGTAATCATGGTGACGAGCTCGTTGTCGTGGAGACCTATTAGAATGGCTTGGAGTGTGATCCCTGTGATCTGAGTGGCGACTCTTCTCATGTGGGGATCGGTCCAGGCGACGAAGACTTCGCTCTTTGTGATCACGGTGGTGGGCCCGCTCCTTTAGTGATCGTTCAGAACAATCTGGGCTCTTTTCATGTGGAGACCGGTCCAAGTGACGAGGACTACGTTCCCTGTGATCCCGGTGGTGGGTGCGCTCCTTTGGTGACCGTTCAGAACATCCTGGGCTGCGGCCATGGGAACCTCGGGAAGCCAAGGATGAGTCATTGAACCTAGAAGATGAGTGCTTGTTGATGGATGAAACCTTCGAGACTGAAGTGGTCTCATTTCTTCGTGAATTAGTGGAATAATTAATCTCTTCAGGCTTCCAATGTGTCTTTGAACCTGATTGATCAGATGAATCAAAATGGTGCTTGTGGTTACTGATCTCAGACTCTACAGCTTGCCATTTGGGCCACTTTCCCATATTTCCCCCCATATCACGGCTCTTTCCATTGCTAACATCGTGCTTAACCTCACCAGGTTCAACTTCAGAAGGTCGTGAGAATTTCTTAGAATCCCTCTCATGCATGCTGCCATCAGATCTTGATGAAGATGACCTCTTCCTGAAGTCAGTATCACTTGGGCGTCCATCTTTTCTCCGGTGACTGTCCTCCGGGGTGCGCTCTAGATCACTTTTCCTTGATCTCTCTGGAACAAATTCACCCTTCTCCAAATCCACCTTCCTTCCTCTGGATGACTGATAGAGAGACTTTTCCAATTCTCTTGATGAGTTCCATTTACCAGGCACAAAATCCCTCCTTTCCAGCTCCCCTTTATTCCGCCTATCTGAAATGACTTCTCCCTTTTCCAACTCATCTCTCCTCCGTCTTTCTCCCACCTCAAGTTCACTTTTCCTCCATTTCTTAGGAACGAACTCCCCCTTCTCAATTTCTCCATTCTGAAGCTCCCCTTTCTCCAATTCCCCTTTTTGCAACTCTCCTTCCTCCATCTCCTCTTTCCTATGCCTCTCCAGCCCAAGTTTCCCAATCTCCAACTCTCCCTCCTTCACCCTCTTATCCAATTTCAGACCTTTTACAACACCAGACTCGCCTTTCCTCTCGACCTCCTCCCCCATCTCGCCATTCCTCGCCTTCTTCTCTGCCATAAAGGGGCTCGAAGTAAGCACGCCTTTGCCGCCACAGAGTGACTCCGGAATCGGGAACCTCTCCATGATATGCTGCGAGGGTGCGCACGCGACCCCTCCCTCTTCCATGGAACTCGACCCGGAACCCTAGGGCGGGTCCAGAGCCTGACCCGTGCCGCCAAAACCCTAACTTTCGACTGCTTCGGGGCTGTCGATGCTCTTCTTCGCATCCGCAGCGCCTCCGACCGCCGGCTCCAACCGAAACCCTAACAAACGCCAAGATTAAATCTTTTCATCACCCAGACGAATCAAGAACCAAGAATGAACGCAATGCAAGAATTCCGGCAAGAAAGCACGGGAATCCAAAATTCCGCGCCGGAAACCCTAGAATTCTAGCGGAGAAAAGGAGAAAGCGAAGAAGGGTCGAGGGTGGGGAGGGGAAGCTCACCGTGCAGGAGATCGACGAATTGGAGCCGTCGATCCGGAGATCTACGGCGGGGTTGCTGCAGGGAAGAGTCGAACGGAAGCCTCCTCGCTCGGTATCTCCCTCTCCGGTGCTCCTTTCGCGCTCTCTCGCCCCGCCCGACGACCTCGCTGTTATATTCCCTCCTCCGCGCTCGCTCCCTCGCTTCCTCGCTCGCGACGGGGGAGACGACAGAGTAATATATTGTCCAAATAATCTCGCATCTTTTCGTGCTCGCGGTCATTTTAATGGCCATACAAGCCTGATACGGGGTATGCGGTAAGCATACCTCCCGGTGACGCCCGACAAGTCAGCGGTCAAGGGGTTTTGGAAACACGAGAACCGACCCACAAACGAAGCCCAGAAACGAGAGGACGAGATCACCCAGTGAGACCGGGGCCCACGACACATACTAACAGGTTCACTCTCCGGTTACGTTTGTTGGTTCGGCAAATCTATTCAAGCGGTCGAGGGGTTCAAAGGACAAACGCCGACCCGCGAAACGAACCCGGACACGAGAGGACAGGTTTCACCGGATGCCAGCGGGGCCCACACTGTTCTCAGATGAGTTCGTCTGTGGGTGCATTTTTTTGTGGGGTACGTTTCCTTGTCTCCGTGAGCCTGTTCTTGTTCACAGTGAGAGACTGAATAGATTCCAACATTGAGTGAGTCGCCAATAAATGTCATGAGGTCTCTTCCTTTGCTATCTCACTTTGTAGTCTCTTTTGCATGAGAACTTCTCTGGCACTGTAGAAAATATTTCGATTCTGCAGACTACAATGATGATATCTTCTGAGGAAATGATTGTCTCGAGAAATATATTTGTCTGGAAAAATAATAATAATAATAATAATATTTAAGATCACGAAAAGAAAATGGATGAGTAACGAACGAATAGATAATTGTCTTTTCATTGAAGCCTAAATATTAAGATTATATAATAAATAAACAAATAATATTTTATCAACATACTTTGTAATCTTTAAGTTTTCACAATATTTTTATTATTACTGATTGTATATACGTTCTCCCAATCATACAGGGGAAAAGAAGAAACGTGTCCTTCGGATTGGGCCCAATATATAAGGGCGTCTCCTCCCGCCCCGCCCCCCAATCCATCGCCTCCTCTTTCTCGATCGAGGTCCGCTTGATTTCGTACTTGGTTGCTGCGGCAGTTCATCTTCTTCTGCATCTTTGGCGGCTGCTTTGGTAGATCTAATAATAATTGCCTTCTTTCACCGTTCCTTGTGGAAATCTGTTGACTAGTTTTTAGGGTATTGTTTTCTCTCATCTGGTTTTCCTTTCTTCCATCTTCGAACGAGAACGAATTCAAGTGCTACTAAGCCTCGGGGGCCCTTCTGAACATCTTTTGATTCGGTGCGCGCTATAGAGATCTGATCTTTCGTGAAACATCCGTGTTTCTGGTTATGGAAACTGGATTTGGGGGTTTGTGAGCTTTTTTTTTCTCAGATTTCCTGGAATAGATTGATCTGTACTTTTTATGTTGTTGTTGGTTGGTTCTATCACGGCAATCGGAAAGCAAGATGTTCTATTTGGGGTGCTATTGTCTACCGTATTGTAGAGGAATAGTAAGTGGGAACCTGTAATAGAAGTCGGTGTCTTTTTGATGCAGGTACACCGGATACATCAGTTTCTACAAACTAAAATGTGAGTGCCACATTGCGCCGATTAATTTCAGTTGATGATCTTTATCTTGTTCCTTTTTTTTTTTGGATTGTATGACTCAATTTATTTGTCACCCGTAGGTTTTCTATCCGTGTTTATGCCATTTTATGTGATTAACAGAAGTTACAATCAACATACCATGTTAAAAAGCGAAAAAATGCAATGTTGTTCTCTAATCCAATATGCATCTAGGGCTATATGCTATCTCCTAGTGCTGGCAATTTGTTCTTCCACTTAATAACTAATTGTTTTATTACAGTTATTTTCCACCAAGAAGACCTTTTTTTTTCTCTGTGGAGCATCGGATGTTACAATTACTTTTTTGCTTCAATTTTAGGGCGGATGAGGAACCAGTTGATCCAAAGCAGTATCTTGAGGATACTTGCAAACCAAAGTGTGTACGGCCTTTACGTGCATATCAGGTATTTAAGATTGCATTATCATGTCTCATTTCCCTGAAGCTTCATAGCTTGTCATCTTTTATGCACAACTAGTGAGACTGAACCAGGTAGAGAGTTTGGAATATACTTTTTGTGTAATTGAGGTTCTGATGAACTCTTTATGAACTCCAGATCTTTTGTGTTATTTTGATCAAGTGCTTCTAGTAAATCTGATAAAAGTTTATTTTCTATATCCCCTTATTTCTGTACTTGTCTATTATGGTTCCTATTTCGATAATTTTGGAACTGTGACTGCAATTCCTTTTGTGAGATCTACTTTAAATATAAATTCTGACCTATACCTATTGTTTGATATGCTTAAAGATCTTTCCTCGAGCCTTCAGTGTAATTTGAACGTATTTTAACTTTAAATTTTAATAACTAGCAAATGATATCTTTATTTACTTCTTATTCTTTATTGTCATGGGATCTATCAGAAACACTTCACTTTGCAAAAATGTCATAGTACTTCACCAAGATACCAACAGGTCCACTAATTTTTTTTGAACAGTCTGTTCTCTGTGTTTCCCCTTTTTGTGTTTAATTAGTCCTGCTACATTAACATTACTAAATGTTATTGATGTTGGTTCAAATAACCTCAGCTATGTCATTTTCCATTTTAGCATTCTGTTTTAGTTAGTTTACCAGAGATAAATCCGAAGCAACAATTGCTCAAAGCTATCCTTATATGCTGGAGGCTCTGTTTTCTTTCAATTGACGCTTGGTTTGTTTTCTTGCAATTGACGTTTGGTGCTTCTTGGTGGCTCTTTGTTTAAAAAGTTGGGTTTCAGTCTCTGATTCGAATAGGAGCACGTCATGCTAATGTGCCTCGCATGATCTAGGTTAATGGCTTAGGCGCTGATGACCACATTTAACTGTCCATGTGGCTGAGTGCCCTCACGTCTTATGCACAATGATGCAATTATCAAGGGCACGCTCTGAACACATTGGACTGTTCATGTGACTGAAAGCCTGTGGGTCCTAGGCACAATGACGGTTCTTTTTCCATGGTCATTTTATAAATATAGTCTTGGTTTTGGATCTTGTTTTTCTAAGACTGACCACTTCCTGGTTGGTATTTCTCTTCTACATGTTGGTTTCCATGAATGAGAAAATATAGGTTAGTAGGTTTTTGATAAGTACATTTAAGTATTAACTGTTAAAATACAGAACATGTTACTGTTACTCGTACTTAGTTCTTAAAGTTATTTTCACAAAAGTATCATATGCCCTGATTGATTATTTTTCTGTTCTTTACCTTTGTCTTTAAGAAATTATTTGACCATCTGCAACATGCATGCTAAAACTCATGCAGGCATGCGTTAAGAGAATCAAAGGAGATGAAACTGGGCATAAGCATTGTACTGGGCAATACTTTGATTACTGGAAGTGTATCGATGAGTGTGTAAGTACACTTCTCTTTTGTGCATCCATTTCTTCCAGGAAGGAGTAAGAGATGAGCATCAACTGAAACTTATTTTCGACCGCAGGTTGCACTTAAGCTTTTCGACAAACTGAAGTGATCGGAAAAGAATCTACATTTCAATAACTTTCATTGAATGTAAAGATTAATCTTTCTGGAAATTTTTCAAAAGAAAGTAATAAGAACAATTGCCTGGTAGTAACTGCTATAATGTTCTTGTGATCAGCCATTCTGTGCACTAAGATCTGTTTGACAATACTACTTCATAGAACAAAAAATTGTTCTTCATTAAATTTTCCTCATCAGGTTTTTCTGATCCTTCACATCAACTCTGGCATTCATTTGGTTCCCACTATGTGCTAAATTTACTTCAGTGAGTTTTTGGTCCTTATGGCTGATTTATTTTCTTTGAAAACTTTGAACTTTTAACTTTTGAAGCTTGTTATGGGAACTTCTGCACAAGGAATGGAGTCATATTTTCTACAAATGGCAAATGATGAAGACGAATATTTTATATCAGCAACATTTGATCACACAATAATTTTTTTTTACTAAAAATATGGGTATTCAATCTTGGAAGCTTATTATGAATTTATTTAAACTAAAATAGTCAGCATCTTCAAAAGATTTATATCTACGAATGACAAATGATGAAGACGAGAAATGATGAAGATGAGATTTTATATCAGGACCATTTGATCAAACAATAACTTTTTTTTACTAAAAATATGGCTATTCAATCTTGGAAGCTTTCTATGAATTTACTTAAACTAAATTAGTTGGCATCTTCAAAAGATTTATATTTAGATGCCTGTCATGCTCTTTGCATAATGTGAATGATGTAAGATTTTGCCAGATTTAATTGTAAACCCATTTCATCCATTGCCTATAATATGAAAGTATTGTCATATCCTATATTTATAAAATATAATAAATTATCATTTTATTATTCATAATTTATAAAATATATTTTTTTAAATTTAAATTTTTATTTTTATAATAATAAATATTCTATTAATTAGAAAATAACCATATTTTTTTACTAGAATTATTAGTTTCTTGCTTTAGATCTATTACAAAGTTATAGATTATTCTAAAAATAAATATAAAATAAAAATATATTAGCAATCACACATATTTGTAGGAACCTTAGAAAAATCATAAAAATAATCTTCAATGTTCATGAAACAAATATCAATAATTTAATAAAAAATAATATATTGATTCATCATAAAATTTATGCATAAAAAAATGATGATAATTTTTTACTTAATAAATAAAGTTATACATCAACCAGAAAAGCGTATATCATACCCATCACACCCGATGATGCATTTTCCCAACAACAAATGAAGAGATATACTCCACGGGATGAATTCCCCGAATAGAGATAATTTATATCGTACTCCCAACAACTGATGGAGTGATATCCCTCACCCGCCCAAATGGTCTCCTAACAATGGATGGAGGAATCATTTAGTCGTTACATCTGATGGCCCGCTAATCCTCGAAGGAAATCATCATACCTACCCTCGGTAAGGATATATAAACATCCATGATCATTTATTTACATTCATCCATTCATTCACATATGCATCCAAGAAATAGTATGACCAAATATTAAAAGAGATCATGTTTGATGTATGATTTATTAGACTATGTCCATTGGTGGCTTTGCACTATGATGAGCCTACGACTCCTTTCACATATTGCACTTTTAATGTAGACCACTAGTCTAGTCACATGTACTATATGGTAACAATCATATCAATATCATAAACTAAAAAAAATTAATAATTATTTTTAAATAATATCTTCGTATAAAGTTTTTAAGTTCATTAAATCATAAAGGTATGAACTATTAATCTTTTAATAGTTCTCGATTAACTAAAATCCTAATTTGAATAGTTCAATTGATTTAAACTAAACTCAATTCGATTATGACCTAACAAAACTAACCTCAAATCATTATAAAACCTATATGGAATCACCCTAAACGGGTCTAATTTGGATTTGATGAATCTCAAGTAGGTCGAGTAGGTTTGAACTGGTCAAGGTGGTTTGGAATCACCCTAAACCGGCTTTAACAGATCAAACATATTTGAATGAAGGCACACTTGGAGTCGATATGAAGATCGGACTCAAGGGAGGGCTGACCCATGGAATGGTGGGCGCGAGGGCCATCATCGACTCAATGCAAAAACGAGGAGCGGAGTAACTTGGGTGTAACTTGGCGAAGTATCCAAGCCGCATGAAGGGAGCCAGCATAGAAGTTGGAACATGGAGCAGAGGTACAGTGTTTTCCTTAGACAGAGGTCAAGGATATGAACTCTTGTAGAGGCAAGAGTAGGATCATGTTGTTCCATGGGTCCTTCATTCTAACGGAGTGGACTCATTTTGCATGGTGCCAAAGACGAAGGGAGCTTCTGGGCACATGCACCTTATCTCGGAAAAGCATTTGATGGAGGAACTAAGGCGACTCAATTTGCGGAGGTGAAGTTGGGTTCAGAAGGCCTTAGCACGGGGTAAGAGGACGTAGAGGCGGGTACTCTTGAAGAATATGCCACAGTGTTGCAAATCAAAGTTGCTGGGCAGGAAACGGTGTGCAGCGGAGATTATGCTGGTAGGGGCAGAGGCCCAGGATCCAGACAATAGTGCACTAATTGCAGCGAAGTCAGGGGACTTCGGGAGCTACTAAGCGACGGACTGTCCTAGAGCGGTGCTTCATCTAGGTGTGACCCAAGAGTGGGTGGATGAAGGTCGATTGCCAAAGGAGCGAACAAAATCGAAGGTGGAAGAGACCCTACGATGTATTGGCAGAGGCCACACATGAAGGGTTCACAATTCGAGTTTATCCCACAAGAATCAGAATGCAATAGAGATGTCACCAGGAGACGACATGGTGCAGCGGATCGTAGTGGAACAGTTCGTGGCAATGCGATACACACAATCTAGTCCCGTGAGGGACTAGATCATACGGAGGTATGATCGGGAGCTACTGGAAGCTCCACTTCGGTGAACAACACGACGACAAGAAGGGCTATGGATTCAAGGAGTGAAGGCCATGGTACCGCAGAGGCGGGTCTTCCGGGGGTGCATCGAATTTTGCATCGGATGAAAACCTTGGTCATCAGCATATGGGGGCTGTGTTCCACCAAGGGAAAAGTTCGAATGCAAGTACTAATGAGTCCCATGAGAGGGACTTAATCATACAGAGGTATGATCGAAGTAGTTGGAGAGTTGGACTACTCTAGAGCTCATATTCGCTTAAGGGAGCCCGGCAAGTCAGAGGACTAAGTCGAGTAAGCGAACGTTGCTACCAAGGAAACTAAGGAGAACAGAATCGGTGCAAATCCTACAACGTGATGGCAGAGGCCATGCATGGGAGTTACAGTCTGTCTTTCCATCGACCAAATAAACTGCTTAGAGAACACAGAGGTGTTGAAGCAGGGGGTCGAAAGGTGCGAGGAAGCGACGATGAGTCCAGAGGGACTTAGCTACCCAAAATCAAGCATCAATTAGAATGGAGGTGGACTCGGAGGAGTGTCACAGAGGCATATCTACTGATTGTGAAGAAAAGGGATGCAGATGCGAGGCGACGGATAGTAGTGCCATGGGCATGGCAGCGCCATGGTACCACAGAGGCGGAACTTCCGTGAAAGTCATTGATCCCTTGCTCTCATGGAGGGAGAGCGCTTGGTCGTGAAAGGGATCGAGGAGGTGGAGCATGCAGAGGCAAACTCCAAGTACCGAGACAAGGCTGAAGGGCAGAGGCCAAGGAACTTCGTAAGACCGGTGTTAATGAGTTTCTCATCAAGATAGCCGAAAGTGAAGGACTTCGGGTCATGCAAGAGTGCATGACCAAGGAACGAAGTAGGCAGTACGCGGTGTTGTACCTTCGCTACTCAGGGGAGTAGGCGGCAAGGTTGATGGAGAAGACGATACAATCCCAAAGGCGACCAAATCTATTAGAGAATTACTCCAAGTTAGGGTGAAAACTTCCTGCATTCCAGAAGTTCGATGGCATTGAGAAGGTGAATCACAGTAGCTAACTCAACGCAAGTAGTGCAAACACTTCAAGTGCTTCAGAAGTGTGAGCAAAGAGCAGGCGAAGGCCAGTAACCAGCTCGATGCATGGAGTACAACCTCGAGGTGGCGGGCAAAGTCAAGTAACCTTTACCTTCTCAACTCTTAAGAGAATGGGCGAAACCGAGTACCCCAATTTTCTTATCTATCCAGCAGATGAGCTCTGCATATGTTCAAAGACCCTTCGAAAATAATGGAAGACAATGGTTGTCAAATCCTCACCAACAGTGATCAGTGTTACTGAGAGTAGATTGTTCGCTTCATTTCCCAACGAAATGTCAATCGAAAGCGGAAGTGATGCGAACCTACTTGGATGTGACAACTAAGTGAAAGAAGAGTCAATGAGCAAATTTTATGGAGGAAGGACCCAAAACTTCAGAAGTTTACGAGACGATGCTCGTTAAAAGCTCCAACAAGCATCCGCCCAGTTCAAACAGCATGAGGCATTTAAGAGACTAGCGCAGTAAGGATGGTCTTTTCCTTCATTTGGAGGATCCGCAGGAATCAACAAGGATCAACACAACTCAGCCAACCCCACACCAGAGTCAGAGTCATTGGTGAGTTGAAGCAGCATGGCGGATCAAAGGTTCGACTACTCAAAAACAGCAGCGGAGAGCAGTTGGGAGCCAAGAGACGCATTGCAGCTGGAGCAGAAGATTGAAGACTCAGCAAAGGCGAGGAGTTGCAGTGTCGACAAAGGCTTCGATGAGGACGTCGAAGGAATAAGTGGGGGAGAATGTCACGGACAAACTTCTAAACAGGATGTTTGATGAAATGCTTATGTATGTCCGTGTCTTTTGGTATGTTCATGCTTTGTACAGCATGTAGAGAGACGGCCGAAGGCTTAATAGTCACATTTTAGTTAGGTTGGTGGCCGCTTTAATCTTGTAAATAAAGATTGTGTCATGTGGACACGTATGAGAGATTTTTGATTTATAATGGACCATTTTATCCTTTATTGTACAACTATTCAGAGCTTGTAAAGTCTGTTTATAATTTGCATTGTCTATGAAGTGTTTTTCGGAAATGTTTGCTTATGGATCCCGATTGAGGCGTTCTCTCTAACCCGTTCTCTCTTTTGTTGGTCCTAAGGGACAATGGGAGGCTTCGGGGAGGCTGACCTTTGTGGACGGACACGCAAGGGTGCCGCACGACTTGGCAAAACCAGCTAAGTCTGTGACATAGGCGCAAGGCACCAAGTGGCCGATGGGCCTTCCATCTGGCCCAACCCAGCCATGTCTTGGGCCCAATTGGCCCATAATTGAGTTAGTAAGATTTTTGTCAAACCTAACTCAAATTGAACCCCTAACTACGATAATTAAAGGCATAAACAATTAAAATGTAAGTAATCTTCATTGTCCGTCATGTCAATTGTTCATTTGAACTCCCGATGAGACTTTCGGCGAACTTCCGGCAATCTTTCGATGAACTCCCATCGATCTTCTAACAAGCTTCCGATCTTCCAACGAGCTTTCGTTGCATCGTCTGATCCTTCGGTGTATCTCCCGATTCATCTAGCCCGATGCTTAATCATTGACTCTCGCCCAACTTTGATTCTTCTTTAATCGCTTTACCTTTCTCATAATCATAGTTAGTCCTGGATCACTTATCTCAACATATGGATTAGATCATTAATTCACTAATTAATGTCATCATCAAAATTCGAGATTAAACAAGGAGGACAATTGACCTCCTTCATCCTCTCCCACATATATGTAGGAATTCAAGGATATACGATCTCCCTATGTAACACAATCTTTCTTGTATGAGTAGTTTTTTGGTTTTGCAGGTTTTTGCGTACTAATCTTTCTATAACGATAAAACCTTTTTTTCTACGAAAAATTCTGAGATTTTTATTTTATATTCTTCCATTGCGCATGTGATGTCGCTCCAGATTTTCCAGCATTATGTTGAGTTAAGATACAACCAGCTAAATAGAGGAGTGACAATATGTCTAATGCCAATCGCATAACTAGTAGGCTTAACTTCATAGACTAGGCTAAGTTGGGATTGTGTCATGCCTAGACACATGAGTTGGGGTTATGTTTAACTACATGGATTGGGTCATACTTGGCTGCATAAAGCCGCATAGTTGGGTCGTATCTTACCATATGGGCTAGGTCATATATGGTCATATGGATTGGATAGTACCTAGCCACATGAGTTGAGTCATGCTTGGGGATCGTACCTTGTCACATAGGTTAGGACGTACATGGCCATATGGACAGCATTGTACTTAACCACATGGGTTGGGTCGTACATTGCCACATGGGCTAGCTCCTACATGGTCACATGGGGTTAGGTCATGCCTAGTCACATTGGCTGAGCTATACCTAGCTACATGAACTGGGTTGTACATAACCACATGGGCTAAGTCGGTCTGGTCTAACATATTAACTTGACTCAAGTTAGACCGCGATTAAACTCCTCTTATCAAATTAGATTTTAATATTTTAAATTATTAAAAAATAACTCAAATCCATGAATTAAAAATTTTAAATTCACGATCTTAAATTTAAAACTAATTACATCATACAAATTCACACATAATTCTTGAAATATAAATATATCTAATTAAATAAATTAAATATTATATTAATCAAAAAAATAAAAAAAAATTAATAATTAAATCAATATTAAAATTTAATTTAAACTTTTTAATTTTCTTTTTATTTTACTTACACACCCAAAGATTAAATATAATATTTATTTATTATGATTCACACGTATACTATTTACTTTCTAAAAATCACATCACTTATTAGTTAGGAAATAAATCAAACATCACTTATTAGGAAATAAATCAATTAATAATCTAATTAATTAGTAAAATTTTTAATTTATCCACATGATTCAGGAAATCAAATTTAATCATTTCCTTAATTTAATACACATGAAAATTAATAAAAAAAAAATATTATTTATAATAATTAATTTATATTAAGGAAAAAATTATACCTATATTATGAAAGAATTGCATATATGGAAACTTCAGGTGAAACACGTAGGAAATAAATTCTAATTCCTTAAATTCATATCATTATATAATCATTTCATCTGCTGCTGTTAACATACTCCATGACTTGAAGAAAAAAGGGCTTCTCAACCGATTCAGTAACATCAAAATCAAAAGCAAGCCTTTGACAAGTTGAGACCAGCAGTGAAGAACAATTGCAACAATAAAACTTGAAGCACAAGATAAATGACAAATTATGATCAATTCATGTAAATAAGTGTCCATCTTTTACCTCTAATACTGAGTCCATGTGGTCCTCTTGTTATCCTCCAATTAAAACAAGAAATGTACAATTAGGGTAAACAAAAATGTCTCAGATATGTAGTAAGAACGTTTTCAAGATCTACTGGTGGCCGGCAGGAGGCTCCATTGCCTGAGGAGGTGGTGCTGCTGCTGTCTGAAGCTGTGTTTGTCCTGGTGGGGGTGGTCTGGGCCTTGCATACTCTGCAAAAATAACCCATCCATCTAGAAACTGCATTCAAAAGGAAGAAATGTGAGAGAGGATGAAGACCGGTATTCCAAAAAAAGAAAAACTAAAAGATCCACTCGAAAATTGGCCACTGTCGATGAACAGTGCAGTCAATAAAAAAAAGAAATGAAAATTCTATGCAGTGTACTATAATGGTCCCATCTGCCCATGGAACCTCTTGATAACTTCTGGTCTCAGCCATCCGTTTGTTCTGATCAAATCAAATTTATAATATTTATTTTCTAATTATGATGCAACTGATATGCCATTTATGTATGGATAGAGGAATACATAGAGTTGGACACGATAAAATGAGGAACTGAAAGAAAGCTATGATAGAATGGATGGTTTTAAATGAGACCCTTCTATGTAGAATTCCCATTCATAACGTAAAATATCGACTTGATATAATGATCTGCAATTATAAAATCCAACCGATTAAAATTCTTGATGTGAATATTCACAGCACAAAATATAAAGATTCACAGAGAATATATAAAATTTGAGTTATGACTCACCTTGCCATCCATGCCTTTCATTCCAGCTTCTGCTTCTTCCAGTGTGGCATATCTAACAAAACCGAACCCTTTGGAATATCCAGACACACGGTCCGTCACAACCCTAGCTGTATATAAGATGCTATTAGCATCTATGGATATGATCTAATAAAGAAAACTTTTCTCAAGACAATAAGATACCATGGACTACTTGCCCAAATTTTGAGAAAGCTTCCCACAGTCCCTCAGATGTAGTTCCCTTATTCAGTCCTGCAAACCACTTTGCTCTAATAAAGGAGAACACAAATTGAAAAAAAACTGACATTACACTAACAATGTTACAGAAAAACAAAAACTACAGAAAAGAGAAGACTTTTAAGATCTGCATATCGACTGTAATCTGTTTGATTTGTGAAAGAGAATCAGTGTTAACATTGACTTGTCTAGGAACCAAGAAAGGTTGGCCAGTCTTACTGGAGCCATAACAATCCAAGATGACTCTGTTGACACCAACTCCAACAGGTAGCAATCCTATTATGATCATCAATTTGCTTGATTATCTGTTCTTATAATTTATCATTTCTTAGCAAATAGATGGCTCTCTGGGAAGGTTCCATCTATAATAAATAATGCAACACTAGTCCATATTGGTCAGAAGGCCTCAATCTGACAACAGATCTGTCTTCTGACTTATGTTGGCATACACAAAATTATATCTCTAATTATCTTACATGGAGTAATTACAAGTCAGGACACAACAGAAGCAAATAGTTCAGACTTAATGGCTAAGGGCCAACCAAAAGATCCAACTGGCCTGCCTTGAGTCGATTATTAAGTCAAAGAGCTAATTTGTGTACAAAAAATGGACTAAAAATCTTCTTATATATCTATTCAGCTAGCATCTTCTTAATATGAAAGACAGGAAAAAGACAATACAGCACACGCAGAGACCCAAAAATTATCACACACTAACACAAACATAACTCATTAATAAAAAGAAAAAAAGAACATTGCAGCAATAAGCTTCCTTCGAAATATATTGCAATAATCTGTTACCCCTTTTGGTTCTGAGTTTACCAATATTGCTAATTCTAAAAGAACTCACTTAGACTACAATCAATGTCAGCACATCTCTTCTCTTCTTTTTTTTTTCCTTCATGCAAGGGTAAATGACAAAAGAGAAATTTAAGCCAAGATCTCGGGATAATCCGTCAAAGTGACACTTTCAGATATATCAGATATGGTTCTCACTTTGATAAGTGGTTCTGGTTTATCACAATCAAACCAATGTTTAAGATTAAAAATAAATAAATATAAACACACATGATAAGAACTGTAGAGGGTGCAACTAGTTCCCGAGATATACTACTTTGTGTTGTTTATAAGTTCTAGCAATTTGCTTCTACTTCACAGACCAAGAATCAGAAGATGGTCTTATAGTCCATGCCAGTGACTATACCCAAACCAACCATTTCATTATAAGGTGCTTGGTTCGAACAAACCAAAATTGCCAAACATCTACCATGCATATAGATTGTGCACCAAGAACCTATCATCTCTTACATGTAAGAGAACTTGAGGGCATATGACAACGAGATAACCCCTAACAAGGAACCTGCAGCATTCTTTCTGCAGAAGACTTCTAATGCATAATTTAACTCACATGGTAGCTTCGAATACAAAAGTCATGATATTTTCAAGTATAAGCAACCTCAAGAACAAGAACAGCTAAAAAGATCCAAAACTGCTACTAGCCCAAATCAAACGTCTCAAAAAAAGAGTTTTTTTCCTAAATTTGTGGAGATGTCCAAGAAATAAAAGAGGGCTAATTACATATTACCCTCTGTAATTAGATCTCATTGACATCTTGGTCCCTATACTTAAAAAGCTTACATTGAAATCCCTATAGTTATGAAAATGAAACATCTAATTCTATTTACCCTAACATCGTTGGTTTTACCGACGAAAACAAAAGGCAAAAAGATAATTTTAATGTTTCAATTGATAGTGACAAACGGCATCAGTGGTAGCGGACGACAGCACTGTTGTGGATGAGGAGAACGACGACAAGAGGTGAGGGCCCCTCGACAACTGCATCGACGTCGACGCGGACGCAGACGCAAAGCAGCCCTCACCTCTCGTCGTCGCTCTTCTCATCTACAATAGCCACCCGAGCAGTCCTTTCATCGCTCTACATCTACGTCAGCATCGACGTAGTTGTCAAAGTGATGAAAATACAATCGATGCAGATGCAGAACGACCCTCACCTCTAGTCGTCATTCTTCTCATTCATAACAATGATCTCAACAGTATCACCACCACCAACTGAAATATTAAAATTATCTTTTTATCATTTATTTTCGTATTTCATTAGACTGACATTAAGATAAACGAAGTTAAATATTTAATTTTCATAACCGATTTCAATATAAATTTTTTAAGTTTAAGGAATGAGATACTTAGGAGATCTAACTACATGAATAATCTGTAATTAGTCAAATAAAAGATCATGATCACAACCAAGAAAACTGATCTTCTAAGCAGAGGACAAGAGCAGGATGAGACCCTTCCAGATCTTGTATCCGATTCTAGAACCAAAATGAACAATAAGGGTAGAAAAGGCGATATAAAATGACACGGAGTCTTGCCTGAGACGAAGAGGTTGGTGGACGGCTCCGCCGCCGGACGGGCAGCCGCTGGAAGCGGAGGAGAGAAGGCGGAGATGGAGAAAAGCCGCCGAAATTCCGACTCCGATGCCGGGGCTGCGGCGGCGAGAGGCGGAGGAGAGATGGCGGAGATGGAAAAGAGCCGCCGGAGTCCCGCCCTCGCCGCCGCCATCTCTCGCGCTTTCTCGTTCGTCTCTGTGAATGTTCTCGAACCGCCTCGGCGCTACACGCGAGAAACTTTTTTCGACGTCAAATGCCTAAAATACCCTCGTCGCTGTGTTTAGACAGAGAAAATTACTCTTTATAACCTCCTTTTTTTTTTACCGTTTATAATCTTATTTTGACAACCCTTTGTTATTGATAATCTTTAAAAATAAAACATTATTTTATTATTTACATCTCATATAGTATCAATTTTTTCCCTCCGTAACCCGTTCATCCTTCGCTGATCCTTCTTGTTTTAATTTAATATTTTAATTTATTTTTTTTAAATATAATTCATATTAAATAATATTAAATAACTTTTAATTGATTTGAAATATAATTCAATCGATCCAATTGAACTTAGTTTAATTAGAATATAATTGAATCAATCCCTAATACTTATTTAATCAGTCTAAAATTATCCTAGATTAGATTAGATTTAATTTTAAATTAAATAAACTTAAATAAGTCAAATCGATTTATAATCACGATCTAAATTGATAAAATCTGAATTGATTCGATCAATGTTTAAGTCCTAATTAAACAAAGTACATGCAGCTAGCGATTGGTCATATGAGTATTCATATTGGGCTGGGTCAAGTTAGACTAGGGCCTGACTAACTTGTTAGATGGGCTTAACTTGTTGGATGAGAGCCCAAGTTGATTTCAATCCAAATCCTAATTAATTCTTTTAATTTTAAATTATAATATTATTAATACATAATAAATAATAATATATTAAAAACAAAATTATATAAGGGAAATAAATAATATTTAAATTATTATATAAATCTAATAAAAAATAAGTATTATAATGTATCATCCAGGTAAGATAAACATTTTAGAAAACTGTACATAACATAAATAATTATAATATATTTTAATCTAAAAATATAATTTTAAATACTTGAAAAAATAAAAAATAAAAAATTAAGAAAGATAAGAAAACTTACCCCTTATTAGATGCAACTCTTTTTTGCTTTTGTATTTGGCTTAACGAGTAATGGTAAAGAAGAACCCCCTTAAATAAGAGAGATGAGGAATGGTAGAGATTTAAATAGTAAACTCCTTAAGCATAAACATTAACTAATATTTTGTGCAAAAATAATTAATTTAATCTGCTTCGACTCAGCTCAAACTTTGACGTGTTAACCGATCCACAAAGTTTGAATTAAGAGTTAGGATCCGCTCCAACTACTGTTTGTCTTATAATACCACAAATGATAGATAATGTGACGTGGCGATTGGTCAGTGTACTATTTCGTTGTTGATATATAATTTAATATAATAAAATAAATTTAATTATTATTTAAAATAAAATCATCTCTTCGGACGTTTATGTTAGCCCTCTTTTTAATCGGTATTAAAATTCTATTATTAATTCTCTTTCTAATAGTCGTTACATCTCTCTAAATTAACACTTATATTGCATCTTCTTCTTCTTGTTGTCATACAATCAATTGATCGGCTGAGAGTAGTTGTCTTAGCTCCATCTTCTAATTTGCTCTAACACTAGGGATGATACTAATACCTGTTTTATTCAATCCTAAATAATTTTGTTTTATAGTAAAAATAATACTATAATAATAATAATAATCATCATCATCATCATCATGATGTCATATTTTTCCTCATTGTTCATTGTTGTACTATGGCACATGACTTGCTGCAACTCCTCCTTTTCTCTCTACTCAGAACACAAATTATCCTTGTTACGCCTTAAGGTTGACTCTTCATCAGTCGCTTGTCTTCTTGAACGGGGTCGCTTTCAGTCAAATGGAGCTCAATCTAAGCAATTTTGGTAGGCAGAACAATTAATTCTGTGTCGTGACTCTTTGGATCAATACATAGTTTCTGTCCCAAAAACACATCTTGAGCTTTCATATCAACATTTGTGTCATCTCCAACCGTAGCTCACTTCATATTCCACGGCGGCTAAGTCCTAAGACTCTATCCATTGCTTCTTTCTCTTTCGATCTTCCAGCCAGTTCCCTTCGGTGCACTGCTAGCATATGACCTGTTCTTAGCCGCCATGCTTGTCTCTACCACGGCTTCGAAGCATCTTGTTGACATGCGACACTTTGCTGCAACACCAGCCATCCTTATTTCACTGTATTCGAGTATACTTTGACTTTTCAAATTATTGAACATCTCTCCCACCATTTTCCTATTTTTCTTGCAGTTCAGATGAAGTTAGCAGCCATATCCATTGCTGGTAAATGACTGACCTCCCAAGTTTAACCGATGACTTCATATTCTTGCAGTATAAGATATTTGGTGGTCATGAGTCAACATGGTCAAAGATTTACATACATTTCGTTTTTCTAGAGGTAAAAGCAGTGAAGAGAAGTCAAAGTGTCACATTTCATTTGAAAGGCCTATTTGACATTATTGCTTAAGCTGGCATAAAGTTTATTTATATTGTCAGCAAAAAAAAATTATAGTAGAAAAGGTCAACTATTGTGATCTTAACAATAATATGAATTCAGATATGAGCCTGCTGATATGACTGATCAAATAGGACTTTGTAATTTGAGTGGTCAAGAATTGTATGCTGAGTCCAACTCATAATTATTAGGTTGTGCCAGTCATATATATCATTATTTGTGGTCAGCGTTCTTCCCGTTCCTAGCCGTCTTCTCGTTGACTGTCAATTCTATGAAGATCATTGGATTCTCTAAGCATGGATACTATAGATCACAAGATCAAACTCATTGTTTTTTCCCCTTTATGTCACCGAATCACAACATGGAAATAAGTATTTTGATTAGATAATGGAGAAGAACCTGATCCTCCTAAAAGTCTCTTCTTAAGATGATTGTCAGGAACTTTAAGTCAAACAAGATCTTTATTAGATCATTTTGAGATGTTTGCTGCTATTAATCTTGACAGGTTTACTGGCCAACATTTGTGTTCCTCTCTTTGGCAATAGTCCTACTTATGGCAATCTTGCTGAAAGTGAAGATTCATATGCATAATTTTTCCTGATCCAATGGATTTTTAAGTTCATAGTATTATAAAACACTTTAGATTCACATCGTATACAAAATTGATATCTAATGCATTCAAAAATATAAGCATTTTGTTTGACAAGACCAAGCATTTAGTATCACCACTAGAATAGTGCTTGGCCAAAAGTCTTCATGAGGCTGCTGCCACCATTATAAATCCTCACCCCAACCCCTTGGGGATGGAAGCATTGTGAGCAGCTTTCCGCATCTGGTTTAGACATGGCTGGAATGAGCTTTTCTTGTGCAGCTGCTTCATCACCTGTGCATTCTGTCAAAGGGAAGGCCTGTAGATGGAGGAGACACATTTCGGCATGTCATCTTACTGCTAACTCACACCCCTTTAAGAGCCTCCATGGCTGCTTTGCATCTCCCTCCTCACTCCAAGATCATCAGGTATCTGATATCAGAACAATCAGTAGTTGTCTTTCCTCTCTGTATATGGTGATACATTCATTATGCAGCTTTAGAGCATCCTATGTTGTCAAATGGACAAATGATTCTAAATTGCTTTGAATATTTCAGCAAATAGAATTGTTTCACATGTCATGGGATTTAAACGACTTAATAACAAAATTAGAGCAGAAAGTAATCAAAAGCACAACAGTCTTTCGTTTTGCAGCAGTGTGACAAAAATTAGATCTTTAGGGAAGAAAAAGTATCTATAACCAAAAGTTAACATCCGTCAAGTTTTATTGCAAGTGATTCTCATTGCTAAAATTCTATCAAAATTCAGATAAATGTCCATTTTAAAACAAGAAAGCTGTTCTCTGCTAAATACTCTTTCTTAGCTAGAAAAGTGTTCTGTTAAATAGTATCTATCTTGATGGAATATAAAGAAAGACTTGTGTGATTCAATTTCTTTTGATTTGCTAAATGCCTAAATTGTTTATGCTGATACTTTATGCCCAATTAACATATTTATATAGTTTGTGATTCAGCTAAACAGAGCTAAATTGACCTTAAATCTGCACCTTTTTTTCTTTTGGTTTCTGATAGGTTCATTCAGAAGCTGATTACTCTGCTGGAAAGATCGAAGAACTGAAGATACGTGTAGGATTTACATTAAGAACTGACATCCACTCGACGCGCTCCATGGTACTAGTCGACACGATCCAACGCCTGGGAATCAGCCATCAGTTTGAGGATGAACTCGAGCTAATCCTGGATCGAAACCCCAGTGCTGCACAAGGTGATGAAGATGATCTCTTTAGCACTGCCCTCCGATTTAGATTACTCAGGCAAAGAGGCTACAACGTGGATACCGGTAATTAGTAATCTCTTCTTGTTTCTTCGAACATTAATGCACTTGTTTCGTGTTCATGATGCCTTTGCTTCCATCAACAGATGTCTTCCACGAGTTCATGGACAGGAAAGGCCACTTCAAGGAGTCTCTGAGCAAAGACTTAGCAGGTCTTCTGAGCCTGCATGAAGCGTCTTACCTGGGTGTGAGAGATGAAGAGGTGCTATCGCAAGCCATGGGTTTCAGCGAGGAACACCTTCGGAGATCGATGCTCAATTTGCGCCCTGTTAGAGCTAGAGAAGTTAACCTGGCCTTGGAATTCCCCAGGCAAAGGAGGATGGTGCGATCCGAAGCCAGGAGTTACATCGGCAAGTATGCGCAAGAAAGCGGTAGGATTTCGGATGTGTTGCAGCTCGCAACCCTAGATTTCAATCTGGTGCAGTCACAGCTCCGGATCGAGATTGCAGTTCTAAGAAGGTAAGTTGCTTCTTTGATGCCTATAAACGAGTGATCGTTGCATGAATACCTTTCCTGTGTTTCAGCTGGTGGAAGGAGTTGGGTCTCGCAGAGAAGCTCAGCTTCGCGCGAGATCGGCCGCTGGAGTGCTTCCTGTGGACGGTGGGGCTGTTCCCGGAGCCACGGTTCTCGCAGTGCCGGATCGAGATAGCGAAGACGATCGCGATCTTGCTCGTCATCGACGACGTATACGACATCCAAGGATCACTGGATGAGCTCATTCTCTTCACGGACGCTGTTCGTAGGTCGTACGCCGCCACACAGGCACTGAACTCATAATGATGACAGCTTCTTATCCTAAGAAGTAGTTTCTCCTGTCTCAGATGGGGAGTCGAGGCGATGGAGGATCTGCCGGAGTACATGAAGATATGCTACATGGCGCTGTACAACACCACCAACGAGATCGGTTACAGGGTCCTCAAAGAGCACGGCAGGTGCATCATCCCGGAGCTGAGGAAGACGGTACTGCTCGTCTTAATCTCTCGCCATTGTGGTGCAGGCAAGGGTCTTACGATGTGTTTGATTTTTTGCAGTGGGTGGACTTGTGCGAGGGCTTTCTCGTGGAAGCGCGGTGGTTCAGTGGCGGAGTGGTGCCGGAGATGGAGGAGTACGTGGGGAATGGGGTCTCTACAGCAGGGACGTACATGGCATTTGTGCATGCTTTTTATCTGATAGGAAGCGGAGTCAACAAGCAGAGTTCGGATGTGGTCAACTCCTGCCCAAAGCTGTTCACCAGTGCTGGAAGAATTCTGAGACTATGGGATGATCTGGGAACAGCCAAGGTAAGAATTTTCGTGCTGCTGATTCCCTAAAGTAGCTTAATTCCTCTCTTATGCTACTGCACTTTGTTCTTCTAATCTGCATCTTCTCTTTGCAGGTGGAGCAGGAAAGAGGGGACGTGGCGTCCAGCATCGACTGCTACATGAAGGAAGGCGACGGCGCTTCGGAGGCGGAATCGAGGCTTCACGTCAGAAGCCTCATACACAGCTCGTGGTTGGACCTCAACGGCGAGGCTCTCGCCGCCACCTCGTTGCCGCGCTCCACCGTCGACGCGGCCTTAAACCTTGCTAGAACCGCACAGGCGATGTACCAACACGGGGACGACGGCCGGCTCCCCAGCGTCGACCAGCACATCCACTCGCTTCTCACGGAGCCCATTCCTCAAGACAACCACATCTCAGAGGAAGCTCGTGTGGGTAGGACCTCAGAGTTCACGGTCCATGAATGAGAAAGAGTTGTTGAGAATTGGTGTCATCTTAGATATCATATTTTAGATAGTTTTAGGCAAGTGATTTATGATGTAATAAGTTATTGTTATGGTATTGTTTCTGTATGTAACTTTAATTATGTGTAACATGAGGTGATGAGATAATTATCATTAGGTTTTATAAATAGTATCATGATTGGTGAAGCAAATGTGTATGTACTTAAAAATATTTTATAAGTATTTTTAGTTTTTATCTCTTATTTAATAATATTTTAATTTTTTTATTATTTTCTTACTCCTCTATCGTTAACATTTATGATATTAAAGATAAATTTAATTTGAACAAAAAATTATGGCTTCTCCATCCCTAATATTTTGGTTATTTAATGTTATTTTTTTAATTATATCGTATTATTTTATTTTTAGCATTTTCTTATTCTTTCCCTAACATTTATGATATTAGAGTTGAGTCTAATTTGGATTGGGTATTATGGCTTCCAATGATAATTTCATGTCTCAACCCTTTATTTTAATCATCTGAGATATGAATTTTGGAGTTTTAAAATGATAACTTTACTTACATCTCAAATTTTTTAAAGTTTAATAAAGAATGAATATATATATATATATATATATATATATATATATATATATCCAAATGAAAAAATCAAGTTAAGCAAAAGTAGAAAGATTGACTCAAATGTATTATTCAATAAGTTATACATGATATAATTTTCTCAAGAATTGTAGTAGCTATAAGCATAAGACAAACTTTGTTGATACTTTAAAATAAATTTTAAGACTTATTGAATGTGATTATAGTAAGACTTCAAACATTTCATTATGAGTTTTAAATTTTGTTCAAGAAAAATAATGAATCAGTGTAAGATTTTCTTTCTTAAATATCTAAAATTATTAGTAAAATAAAATTTTATGGTGAACATCTTCATGGTCATATTATTATTATAAAAGTTTTTTAGAAATTTAACTTCAAAATTTGATTTACTATAATTAAGGAGTCAAAAGATTAATCTATTTTTTCATTTGATGAACTAATATGTTCTTTACGAGCACACGAAGAAAGTTGAATAGATCACTTGAGAAAAGTAAAGAAAATATATTTAAAGTTGAGATAGAGTATTCTACTTCAAAAGAAGAGATAAAAAAATTAGCAAGAAGAAGAAGACATAATAAATAAAAGAAATCAAATTATGATTAAAAAATATATAAAAGTAGAATTCAATACTACTATTATAAAAAGGTTGGTCACATGAGGATAGCTTACTGAAATAGAGAAAACCAAACAAGCTGTATGGAGAAAAATGAAGTAGTAAGTTGTTTATGACTTACTCACAAGTTAATGATATCTCAAATGATATTTAGTTTTTAGATAGTAGATGTTTTATCATATGTTAAACATAATATCAATATTTAGATTTTTTTTATAAAAATCATCAGTTTAAAATTAGAATTGAAAATAATAATCAAATCTAAGTGAAAAGAAAAGAAACAATTAAGGTGAAAATAAGTTAAGAGAAGGTAAAACATCTTGATAATATTTTTTTTATTTCTAGTTTATCGTATAACTTGTTGAGTGTTGGATAATTAATAAATGATTGATATTCAGTTATATTTGAAGATGGTTCGTGCATTATTAAAGATAAAATATATGGTTTGATTGCCATAAATGTTTGCATGATTGAAAACAAGATGTTTTTACTTGATGTTTCAAATATTAAAAATGTTCTCTTATTTTAATAAAAAAAGTCTAATTTGTGATATTTAAAGATATGAATATATTAATATTAGTGATTTAAGATTATTAAGTCAAAAATAAATATTTTTTAAATTATTCAAAATTAATACACTTAATATATATGAATGATGTATTTATGACAAACAAAATAAAAAAATCATTTCATATTGAAAAAACATGAAGTGCATCTAATTATTTTGAATTTATTCATATCAATTTATATGGACCTATTAATATAAAATTATTTGGTGAATGTCACTATTTTCTATTATTTACTAATAATTATAGTCACATGAGCTAGATATATTTTTGAGAATTGAAATATAAAATATTTGATAATTTTTAAAATTTTAAGACACTCATTGAGAGTTAAAAGGATAGATACTTCAGACGAATAGTGATGATAAATTTATACCTAATAAGTTTATTTAAAAAATAATAATATTCATACAGAGTTGATAATACCACATATGTTGAAGCAAAATAATATAATTAAACATAAAAATTAGATTATCATCGAAATGATAAGAAGTTTATAAAGGAAAAAATATGTTTCAAATCAATTCTTGTTTGACATAGTTGCAACAATAGTTTATTTATTGAATATTTTACTAATAAAGATTATTAAATATTATTATGAATATTATGCCTAGATAAATTCATAAAATTATTGTAAGCTTGATGAAAAATCTGAAAAATATATCTTAATTAGTTATTCCTTATAATTCAAGGTATATCACAAATGACAAGTTGGAATTAAGAGAATAATAAAGGTGAAAATCAAATTTAGATTTTAATATAACTATATACTCTACAGAATCAAGCGACAGATCCTGCTCCAACAAACTTATCGTCGGCCTCACCTAGTAGTAGTTCAGATTCATATGATTCTTCAAATAAAATCTCTTCAGAAAAATTCAGATCAATAGAAATTTATGTTTTAACATTTGTTTTGTTTCGAATCCTCTAAGTTTTTATAAAATAGTTAAGAAAGAAGAATAACGAAAACCAATAAAAGAAGAAATCAAGTCAATTAAAAATAATAAAATCTTTTTATAAAAATAATATTTAGATTTTTTTTTATAAAAATCATGAGTTTAAAATTAGAATTTGAACATAACACACGCAGTTAAAATGAACAACTTGACTATACAACTGTAGAGAAATTTTGGACGACATCACACATGCAACGTAATAATATAAAATAAAATCCTAAAATTTTTCATAGAAAATAAGGTTTCATCATCATGCAAAGATTGGTGTGCAAAAACTATGCGTAAAGGGAGATGTGCAATGAGAATCGGATTGTGATAAGATCACGATAATGCGACCGATTCACCTTTAAACATATATCATAAATAATCATGGTCATAGGTTACTCAAGAGGGTTATCGAGATAACCGGATAGACTGGTGTGTTGTATACCCATCCATATGATGGGGCAACTGGTCTTATAGCTGCTCGTGTGGGGACACTAGAGTTATAGTTCAGGCGCTCATTGGAAAATGAGTTCACTGATTGATCCACTCACGGAATGTTAGATGGTTAATGATACATCATTGTTAGATAACGATTCTGTTGTCCCGGTGATGTACTTGGTCCTTAGACTTGAGACACCAAGAATGTCTTGTATAAGTACTCTACTCTTTGATAGTGGACTTATAGGTTTGAAAGTTTCAGATGTAGCACAACTGGTCATCAGAGTGGCAATCAACATTACGAGGGCTATTGAGTGTCGATAGAAAAACATCCACTCTTGATATTATGAGAGGAATATCTCATGTTTTTTTGCTCAAATAAATCTCTAGCTAAGGTCTTTCGGATTGAGAGAGAAAGAGATCTCCGAGAGAATCCAATTAGAGTGAGACTCGAGTAAAAACCATATGGGTCTGACAACACCATGGCCGATATATTGCCTCTAGAATATAAGATGAATGAGGGACTATATGTACACGATGATTAGATAGGTCGAAATAATTGGATTCCCCTGTATCATTTGAGGGTTATGACATAGTGACCTAGTACGTCCGTAGTCGATGAGTCGAGTGAATTATTATGAAGACAATAATTCACTGAGCCAGAAGAAGTTCTGATAGGTATGACTCTTGACCAGCTTGATATTAAACCTAGAGGGTCACACACATATGGTATGCGTTGTGACGAGTAGAGGTTCGAATATGAGATATTCGCTAGAGCCCCTTTTTTATTAGATATTCAATAAGCCTCTGAATTATTGGATCATATGGATGAGATCCAATAAAAACCAATATGAGATTATTGGATAGAGATCCATGAATCTAAAAGGGGCTTGGGTAGTTGGATGAAGATCAAATACCCAATAAGATAGGATCAATTAGGGTTAAGTTGATAGATGACCTTTATAAATATGAGAGAACCAAATGCCCATAGGCCAGAGGCTTCTTGGTTGCCACCTCCTATTCTCCTCTCCCCTTCTCCTCAGATAACAGGTGTGGAGATTTAGATAGTGATTTGAGAAGCGTTGTCACAATCTTACTATGTGGATCACCGCTAGAGAGGAGAGCACTTGACCTTTTTCATCCTCTCCTACAAATCTGTAGGGATTCAGGGATATACGATCTCCTTATGTAAATATACGTGGATTTAAGTTTTACGGGTTTTTATAGACTAATCTTCGCATGACGACGAACACCCTTTTGAAAAATTTTAGGTTTTTGTTTTCTGTTCTTCCGCTGCGTATATGATGTTGCCCTAGATTTTCCTACACCTAGTACGTTTGTAGTTGGCGAGTTAAGTGAATTATTATGGAGATAATAATTCACTAAGTCAAAAGGAGTTATGACAGGACCAGCTCGATATTAGGCTTAGAGGGTCACACACATATGGTAGGTGTTGCGACGAGTAGAGGTTCGGATATGAGATATTCGTTGGAGCCCCTATCTTATTGAATATCCAATAAGCCCCTAGATTATTGGAACCTATAGATAATATCCAATATGAGCTAATGAGATATTCTTGGATAGAGATTAACTAATCTAAGAGGCTTGGGTAGTTGGATAGAGATTCAGTACCCAATAGACAAGATCCATTAGGGTTAAGTTGACATGGGCCTATATAAATAGGAGAGAACCAAATGGCCATAGGCTGGGCCTTCTTGACTGTCACCTCTTATTCTCCTCTCCCCTTCTCTTCAACCAGCAGGTATGGAGATTTGAGCAACGATTTAAGAAGCGTCTTCGCAGTCCTTACAGTGTGAATCACTGCTAGAGAGGAGCACTTGACTTCCTTTATCCTCTTTCATATATCTGCTGGATTTTAGGGATATATGATCTCCCTATGTAACATAACTATCTCACACATAGTTTTCATTTTTGTAGGTTTTTATGCACCAATCTTCGTAGGATGATGAACACCTTTTGGGAAATATGAAATTTTTGTTTTCTATTCTTCCACTGCGCATTTGATGGCGCCCTTAGATTTTCTTTTCGGCCATCGATATTGGATTGAAAACTCAAGTTTGTGTAGCCCTCAACCTAGAGACTATCTCTTCCTTATACTAGTAAAAGATTCTTAGTTCTTCTTAAGTACTTAAGAATACACTTTACTGTTTTCCAGTGCTCAAAGTCTGGATCCACTTGATACCCGCTCGTGACACTCAGAGCATGCGCTATATCAGGCCTGGTACATAGCATAACATATATGATAGACCATATCGTAGAGGCATAGGGTATTCTATCAATGTTTATCCTTTCCTCAAGAGTTTTTTTTTTTTTTGGATATACTCCGAGAAAGTGAAATTTCAGGTCTCATCATTACGAGACCACTCTTGGATTTTTTTCTTGCCAAACCTTTTAATAATGATATCTATATACCTAGATTAGGATAAGTCAAGCATCTTCTTGAATCTATCTCTATACATCCAATGATTAGGATGTCATCCACATATAACACCAAGAAAGTGATTACGCTTCCACTTACTTTCCTATACACATAAGGCTCATTTTCGTTCTTAACAAAGTTATAAGATATGAGCGCCTCATCAAATCTTATGTTCCAACTTCAGGAAGCTTGTTTTAGTCTATAAATGAACTTAAGAAACCTGTACACCTTATCTGGACTCAGCTTGGACTAAAATCTCTTAATCTGTATCATATACACCTCCTTCTCGAGATTGTCATTGAGGAACACAGTCTTTACGTTTATCTACTAAATCTTATAGTCATAATGTACTGTAATAGCTAACAGAATTTGGATGGATTTCAGTTTAGCTACAAGTGTGAAAGTTTCGTCATAGTCAACGTATTGTCTTTGACGATACCCCTTAGCCACTAGCCTTGCCTTATACGTCTCCACTTTTTTATCTATTCCGATCTTCTTCTTGAAGATTCATTTACAATCAATGAGTACGATACCCTTATGTGCATCAACAAGGTTTCAAACCTTATTGGAGTACATAGATTTCATATCAGAATTCATGACTTCTTATTATTTCTCGAAGTCTATGCTCATAATAATCTCCTCGTAGGTTTGAGAATCAACATCCTAAGTGTCCTCTCTACTAATATGTCCTACATGTCTCTCAAGAGGATACGATATTCTACCAGACCCGCATAAAGTTGGAACTTGTGTGTCAGGTACCTGAACAGACTCGATCTCCGGAATAGTACCTGAGATAGGTTCCCTAATCTCGCTCAACTCTATCATGCTTCCAATAATATCTCCGCCAAGAATATGTTCATTCTCAACGAACACAATCTCTTAGCAAGAAAGACCTTTTGGTCTTTGGGATAATAAAAATAATACCCACAAGTTTTCTTGGGGTATCTCATAAACTTATATCATTCCGTCCTGAATTCCAATTTATCGGGGTCGTGTCTTTTAATGTGGACGGGGCAGCCTCAAATCGAAACAACCTTAAGATCATACTTCTTTCTTTTTTATATCTTATATAGTATACACACTAACAAGATTTGCTTGCAAACAGATTTAATGTTTAGTCTAATTATAAAAACGTCAATAATAAATCATTTTATAATATAAAATTAGATTATATATTTTTAAATAATAAGATAATGCAATTCGTTTTTGCTAAGAAAAATTATGATTTAGTTAATAAATATATTTTTAGAAAAAAAATAAGATGCTTAATTTTAATTTAATGAAAAATTATAAATAAAAATTAAATTTGTTGCAAATAAACTCGATTACGGGTCGAGAGCAAACGATCCGATTGGCAATCGGATCAAAAGTCGTTCGACGCGGTTCCGATCCGTTAAGCGGCCCTTTTCTTATCTTTTTAACCAAGTTTTCAAAACCCTATTTAGTTTTCGTCGGTGTCATTCGACCCCAATTCTATTGAGGTTCCCCAAAACGGTGGTGCGAAAAGATGGCGTCGGAGAGTTCGGTAATGGCGGTCATCAGGGCCTCGCGTCCTTCTTTCCGGAACCCTCACGACAAGGTCGCCTTCGCAGTCCACGCTTCCTTCCTCGCAGCCGGATTCTCCCTTATCGCCACCGGCACCGGTGCCCTGTCCGAGAACCTCCCGATCGGTGCGTGTTTCCTTATCTTCTGGCCTTGTTTCTTTCTTTTGCGGATCAAAACTAGATTTTTGGTTCAAATTTGTTCTTGTTTCCTGCTATTTAATGTCTCCTTTTGCCTTGTAAGGAATAAAAGAAGTTGCTTTTAGGTTGGCAAGGGTTTCAAGTATTTGTTCTGCAGGATAGAATTAAGAATTGACGAACTTGTATAGGATAATCCGTTCTTTATTGCTTATATTTAGGTGAGGAAGAGGTAGGAATCGATGGATGGAACGAGCTGGAGGATGCTTATGCCTTTGTGTACATGAAAACTGACAAGGGCTCGAAGAAGACTGTGTTGGTGAAGTGCTTGCCTATAGGTGATTTGCTCACCATTGATGTCCTGGATCTCAGTGGACCAGGGAAAGAGCCTTTCCATCTCCAAATCAAGTATGTTTCTATCCTAGTAGACAGCATAGTGTTCTTTTTTTCTTTGAAGATAGTAAATTTATTAGTTTACTTGTTCATTTTCAGCGTCAACGACTACTTGTCTGATGTTGCCAAGCAAACCAGCAACTATGCGGCAGTGTATAAGAATCTCAAGGACCTGGTGGACAAGTTGTGTTCTGGTTTTCTGGCCAAGTTAGAGCCCAAAGCTGAGAGCTCTTCATCAGCCAAGAGGTACATTAAACTATTTCTTTTGTCGTCCCTTTAGATACCATCTACAATTGTCAGCTTAATAGATATGGATTCCATGAAACTTGTCCTGTTGTAACTGTGTTATGAGCTATAAATCAACTATGATGAATCCCACCAAGAAGAGCATAAATTTAGATGCTTTAGATGTCCTACCAAAATATTTCTTTGGAAAAATTACTCATTATGATGAGTTTTGAATAGTATGGTCATACAAATATGAGAATGATAACCATGCAGTAAAATAGTATTCAATGTCATTAATGATTTGAAGTTATGTCAATTACCCATGATTTGGCTGAAACCATTTGTCCAGTGATTATTCAACAGTTCCATAGAAATTGCCAAATGTGATAATCTGTGTGATGTGAGTCCTGCTGTCACCAAATAAAGTGACTCAGGAAATAAAGTTTTTCTAGACATTATATTAGAGCCAAGAATTCTGGCAATTATAACAAACAAAGATTGCTAGGTTTGTCATATCAACTGCCGTAGCTAGTGCACTCAATTTGAGATCATGAATCTGGTCATATTAGCAAGCTATCTAACACAGTACTCCATATAACAATGTACTTTTATAAGCAGGTGTAATTGTTGTGCAAAAAACAACAAATAGCACGTGATGAAAAATTAGTTCAACCATTACCATTTTCTCCATAATATAACCAAATCTTTATGTATCAGTTGTTCTGTCTTATGAGTTGTTTTACCCCATTCAAATAGACTTTTAATTGAGTTAGTACTAATTTTATGCATCATTTTTTTTTTTATCTGCATTTGCAAAGAGCATTGGGATGTGAAAGGTCGTTATAGCGATTATTGTCAAATTTGTCTAAAGATTTTTTTAAGTAATAAAGAGATATTAGCTGATTGTTAAGATCCATAGTTTTGAAAAGACAGGTAGAATGTAACTTGTCTTCCTTGTTGTGTTAGGGTATGCTTCCATTGAAAAACTCTTTTTAGATAATGTGCTTAAGTTTTCAAAAATGCAAATTTATTGTAAATGTATGCTTTATATTAAAATTATGATTTATATGAATTACTGGTGGCTTTACATCTGCTTGGAATATACGCTTCTTGATTCAAGTAGAATCTGGTTTTGACAGTGGTGATCGATCCAGACAAAGTGTCATCCGTGAACCTTCTGTGACAGTTCCTAGACACCAGGAACCTTATTCTCGTGGGTAAGTTTTGGATACGAATATATTTTTCATTCTGTCCTGTTTGTTTATTTGTAATTTCTTCTTTAATTCTTCTTTTCTTCTACATGACTCTGTTGAGTAAGATGTTTCTGGTTAATGTCAATTGGTTCTGTGAAGCAGTATTGTTAACTCTGTGTCGATTATGTATTTGTTGTTTTTCATTGATGTTGCAGTCTTGTTTATCCACCTATTCCCTCAACTGGAATTAGTGATCTCTATCCTGGCCCTGGTGCTGGATTTTATCCTCATAGGTTCTGATTCATTTCCCTTTGCAACTTTTTTGGCTTTGGCATGCATCATTCTCTAATTATTGTATGTTTCTGCTGCAGAGGCTCTGGTGTAGGTGGTGGTATGCTTGTGGGTACGTTGGTTAGCTCCCTAAAAAAATGTTACTAAATTCTCCTCATGTTCTTGTGTAATATTTTGATTCTTTGCTACAGGACCAAATGATCCACGCTTTTTTGGTTCCGATGAACGTGCTGGCTTTCTTGGTGGCCTTCCGTGAGTGCAATAATTTTTCTCTCTCTCTTCTTTTAAACTTCTGCTAGTCGTGCATTTTTTTGGCGTTAAAATAATATTACATTGGACATAAAGATTGATTAATTTGTCTTATAACAGGGGTGTGCCACCAGGTGCTCGGTTTGACCCTTATGGCCCTCCGGATGTTCCTGGTTTTGAGCCTGCCCGTTTTATCAGGTATATGACTTTTTTATTTGATAATAAGAAATTGGCAACTAAAATATGCATTAATCATGCACAACCTGCATATTTTTTAGCTATTAGGAAGTTGTCATTACTGTGGTGATGTAATGAAGGATACATTACATAGTTATAATTTAATACATAAAATCTCCGGCTGATCTAGTTCAAGACTGACCAATTGACCATAGGGAGAGAAAAGTTGAAATAATAAAATCTTGATGATTTTATGCATAATAACAGACAACATTTGGACTAATGTCTTGGTATCAAAGCCTGAAGAATATAGAAAATTGTAAGATTTTGTTTTCAATTCTGCATAGTTATCGATTTTGGATTGGATCAGGCCAACCAATCCGACCGCAAAGGACAGTTAACCAGCTCTCACGCTGATCTAGTTCTATTAAAGGCTTGGATGTGTCAAAAAAAAAAAGGCTGGACTCACTAACCTGACTGGTTCTTTAATAACCATAGGAACCGACCCGGTTAGTTGAGGAATATGTTGGTTTTTCAATATGCATAAAAGAAAATAATATCCTCAATTTCTAAATAAAATTGAATCATAATAAAGGATATTTGAGTAATGTCAACATCATAGTTTTAAAAAAAATCCTTGCAATCTTCCCTCATCAGGAAAGCCCAATTGTTATGGGACTCCTTTGCGATTATCGATGATATCAAGGGGAAGAGTGGAAGAAACAGAAAAAGGGAAAGAAAATCAGAGGAAGTAGGAAAAAAAAAGGAAGAAAAGAAGGGAGGAGAGGGAGGAGAAATGGAGCATAGGAAGGAGAAGAAATGAAAGAGGGGGAAGGAGAAAAAGGAAAAATAAAAATATATTTTTAAATAGAAAATGCAGAAAATGAGAATCATTATAGTTCATAATTTTAGAATATGGTTTAGGGTTCAACATTTATTAGATCTGTGGACTATCGACTGATCCACTAGTCTGAACAGTGACCCAGCGTAGTGAATCTTGGTCAGGTTAATGATCAGTTCAGTTCTGATATTTATCATTGTTTGTGTATTTAGTTATAATAACAAGACCCTCAAGTAGTTAATTATCATGAATGTGCTTACATGGATCTGTTTCCTAAATTTTTGCTACCTGTTATGTTGCACCTAGTTTTGTGGATGATTATTATACAAGCCATGTGGTTTTCTTTTGTACAGGCAACCACGTCGGCCAGGCGGTGGCGCTCATCCAGATCTTGAGCATTTCCAGGGACCTGATTACATATAGATGAATAGTGTAAAACCTTGGACATTTAGCATGACTTTGTGTTGGTTGTCCTTTACACTGGAATAAGTCGGCTGTTTTCCCATTTTGTTGATGTTTTTCCCTTACAAACTATAATGCTACAGGATACTCACATGTAAATTTCTTTGACCGTATATATTTTTAGTAGGTCACATCGTAGCTGCCGAGGGGCATGTGTATGTAATTTATTTGATGCTTCTAGGGTTTCTGAGATCCAAGTTCCCGCTGCTTCAAACTTGGGAGAGGATGTGGCATTTGTGTCTGTTGAGATCAATGCAGTGGTTTTTGCAGGTTCTTCACAGATCCTAGTGCCACCATTCATAGCCTCGTTTGTGTAATTGAGAACAATCAACTGTATTTGGATGTAAGCTTCCACTAAATGGTGGTTACTTTCACTACTGTGAATGTGTTTATTTTTCAGGACTGTTTGATTGAAGGTTGGGTTTAATACCTCCAGCACATCTAACACAAACAGATTGAGATGTAATGACCATCTCAGAGAAGTGGGTTGAACTAATCAATTCTTCTTGTTAGCTTTCCACAAGTTTCATCAAACACTTTCTATATGCGGTAAATAAACATCAAGCAAGTCATCTGAATATTTCTATATAAATGTCGTCAGTTCAATTTATTTGTTTGAAATTGAACAGCTAGTGTCATATCGAGAAATGAGGCCATGCTGTTTCCTTCTTGGACTGATCATTCATTGTGTATGGATGTCAAACTACACAGATCTAATGGAATCCTACTTTTTGGTGATCTGATGCCACTCAATGTTCCAATTAGTTTGTTGTCGTTGCCTTCTTGACATGATTGTGTCCATGGATAAGGTGTAGGAACAAACTTAAACAACTGTAATGGCTAAAAAGAATGAAAAGTATAAAGGCACATGATTTCCATTACTTTGTTGAAGAGTGCAACTTCCATTCAAGTAGTGAGTGTCTGCACAAAATGTTCAATAAAGGAGCCACTGATGGATGAGAAAGATGTAACTGGTAGTATGTGATAACAGCCCCTCTCTTTCTCTCTCTCTCTCTTCCTTTTTTGTGTTCACTTCCCCCTGGAGAAGACACAGAATGCTTTCTCGGAGGGAGTTTGTTGAATTATTTATGCTACACAGCCTGGTTCAACCAGTTTTGTTTAACTAAAGAAGATGACTTGGTGCCTGTTCATGTTATCCTTTGTTTCTGCTTTGCACAGTTCACCCAGGAATCCCTCTCTCTAAGCTTACTTGGAGAGGACAAGGCACAACATGGTGGTACTAAAATAAGTATTTTGATGATGCTACTTTTCATGTTCTAAGTAAAGCAATTCCTTTGTTTTTTTAGCAAAGCAATCCTACTGTTCATAGAGAGAGAGAGAGAGAGAGAGAGAGAGAGAGAGAGAGATGTGTGGGGACAAAACAGTAAGGAACAAATTATATAGACATTCAGAAACAGCAATGATGCCAAGGAGAAAGCAACTTTGAACAGCAGTTCAAAGTTCTCTTCCTCAACATCATGAGAGAGTCTGAAAGAATCTTCAAGACAAGATGGTCTCATGGTCACTACCTTCTGCCAATCCTTTTCCTTTTTCTTCTTCTTTTTCTTTTATTTTAACTACTACCAGCCTTCCCACATGCTGATGTAATCTGTGCATCACCAGTCCAACAACTGATCTACATCTGTGCCATCTAACAAAGAAACATATTCCTGTCTTAACAGAAGGTAACAAAACAAACATTAATTTTCACTAATGTCATCACATGTAGAGAATTAAGTCATGAATATTTTATACTTGGAGATTATTATTATTTTATTGCATGACCTGGAAAAGTCTCTAATATCATCTTAGATACTTGATCGATATCATCACATCCAAAGGGTTATTCTACTAGATTTTGTATCATGTGGAGAAGGAATCAAGTCAACTCTTTTGCGGTGATTAACAAGCTTTCAGCCATTCCAACTCTTACAACTAATCTCCTTAGATCAAACGTTTATGTTTTGAGCCTTATCTCGAGCTTACTTACCCACTTGAACCTTAAGCATGCATGTGGAAACTATGTTGACTCAAAAACTAATCAAAATATTGGATCCTTGTCCATGTTCGCAAATGGATCGATTGTGACATGTCTATGAACTTTAATTCCGTATCGTTCTATTCCATTGCCTGTATCCCATATGTTGTAATTGCATATTCTCCTTTTCTTCTAGCAGAATCACTTCTTGTCCTTATATCACAATGACATCATTATTACCAACATATAAATGAAGGAAACTTTATTTATTTATTTATTTTTTAATTAAATGGAATTATAACTTCTTTCGATTCACTTCACTTATATAGAGTAGTGAAAATAAATCAAAAATAAGAAAACATATACGCATATTTGTTGAAAACATAATAGACAAAACTCGCTTATTTCCTTCTCTCTCCGAGAGCTTTCCAAGCATTCTTGGGGTAGTTGACCATGCAACTCTCAAATTTTAATTATATTTTTTATTAATAATTTTTATTCATGTTTCACAAACCAATTTTACAGGTAAAAGTATATTTAAATTTATAAAGATACGATATGTAACATCCTTGAGTAGTCCCGCATCGAAAGTGGATAAGATTAAGATTGACTTATAAAGGTTTGATAAGTCTATTATTATTAACTTCAGCTTAAACATTTTGATCAGTGGTTTAGACCAAACAAAATTGATAGGCTAGTTAGCCCATTATGACTCGGATCGTGACACTGTAATTAAAGGATAAAGAATTTAAGTTTAAAAATATTTTTTTAGAAAAATTATAATTTTATTATTTTAAAAATATCACATTCGGAGGTCTATACAAGGAGTATACAAGGGAATTGAAGATTAAATTTAGATTAATTCAAATTAATTTATACAACTTAAATTTTCTCAGTATCCTTAGAGTACCCAACCATATTATCTTTTATTATTTTTTATTGGCTTTATAGATTATTCTCTTGATATTATATCAAGTTCTACACATCAACATGCTTACGGGAGAGTCACACGATGGCAACTAGGTTGACTCTCCGGTGTCTTGTTCTACCCATCGTGGCAGCCAAATTCCTCGCTCTTTCCATGCCAAATCCTTCCTCGAAAGCCAATAACCATCTTTAAATCCAATCTTATCTCGACGATAAAAGATCATATATGGTTTGACGAGAGAGTTAGTCAAACCATTCAATCTTGAATTCACCACCACGGTTCATCGTCATCCGAGATATCTCTGGCAGTCAAAGCTTTTGTCGCATATTGTAGCGACTCCGACGCGTGTCCCGATTCACCTTCGCCCTTTTGACTCGCCGATGGCCGGCACGCGTGCTGTCCTTTGGGTCCTACGTTGACTTCCCGCGATCTGTCGCCACCTGTGGCGTCAGCGAGGTCGCGCCGCCTGTGGCCACTTAAATATAAATATAAATATATATATATATATATATATATATATATAATTTGCAAAAGAAATAATATGATAAAGTAATGTTTTGTTTTTCCATTCCAAGCAGTCACCTTTGTGAGTTGAAGTTGGAGTAGTCTTTGACTTGGTTTTTGGGTTACCTTCTCCCACATTTTTATTGTGTTCTTCCCTTAAAGAATAGTCTCTCAGTTGCTGTCATCGCATGCCTCGCTCTGACTTCCACTGAATTGAGTGGGAGAAGTAGGTAGGGATCGGGTTGTGTGGCAGCAACTGCACCCTTTTGAAGAACAACTTCATAGGATTACAATGAGTTGTGATCGGATAAATCATGGATTTCAATCAGATTAGGTACAGTAAGCAAGATTTGATTGAGACTGAGATGATGAGTAGAATCACTGAAAAAGGAAGAAAAAGAAGAAGAAGGAAGCATTACTGTGATGCATTCTCATCCACTCTTCTGCTGCTTCATCGGCTCCACAAGCTGCTCTAACGCTTTATATAAGTGGCAGGCACTACCACCCGATTACTATTGCCATCAAGCCTTGGAAGAACTTTAGTCTATCAAGCAGCAGGAGGAGATCATCCACCGAGATCCATGTCGGATCATCAGCTCCGACCAGGCAGTTCTGGAAGCTGGTGGAGCGCCGCAAGCCTCGCCACGCCCGTCCCCGAGGTGGCTGACCTCGGTGGGAGCTTCAGATGGACGACCGCCGCTGACATGGACGTGTTCGAGGCCCAGTTGATCTCGAACCCCCAAGTCTCGGCTCCGGCGACGGTGGGTTTCGGCCTCTCGTCCCCTTCCCTCGAGTGGAGCCAGCCTTTCTTGTAAGCATGTTCTTGATCGCCTATAGGGTTATCAGAGGTCGGATCATGGAAGTGACGACGACGTTCTGTTGCAGTTGCAGCAGCAGCAGCAATGGTGGGAGAGAGGACACCAGCTGGGGCTTCCATGGCTTGCTCCAAGAGGAGGTCATCTCACGGCCATGCGTTCAGCGACACTCCGGGATCGAGGATTCTACTTGGAGTCCATTGAAGACCATGAACCCAAGCTTCATGCATGACCACCGCCACCACCACGTCTTGAGCTCAAACGCGTCCTGCGAGCTACCTTCGTCGACGCTGTTACCAGGACTTCTCGAACCCGACAGCAGACTGCAAAGATCGTTTCACGACCATCGCGAACAGCTGCAGAGATCGGCATCCGCTCGATCGCCGCAGTTCTCCAACGAGACTTGCTTCTGGAATCCGTCCGCGGGCGACGTAAGTAATCTCATCGTCAAGGTGAGTGTGGAAGCCATCACGTCTTCTTCTACAAGTGCTCAGGGTGTACATGATGGGGCTAAACGAGCTCGTGTTGCTTGTATGTAGACGACTGCCGGAGTTATTAGGAGCTCGAGCTCAACCATGGAGAAGAGAAACGGCAGCGAGCCAGCACTCAAGAAGGCAAGGACAGAGACACCATCGCCATTGCCAACTTTTAAGGTCCTTGATTCTTCGCTTCTCTTTCTATATATGATTCTTAGGGAGAGCTAAACCTTAAGCTACTGTGCTTCCAGGTCAGGAAGGAGAAGCTAGGCGACAGAATCACTGCACTTCAACAACTGGTCTCGCCATTTGGAAAGGTGAAGCTTTCCTTTCATTTCTTGGAACACTGCTGTGTGGATCTCTGCCTTCAGAAACTTGAATGCATGCACTCCTGTTTACAGACCGATACTGCTTCGGTGCTGCAAGAGGCCATCGAATACATCAAGTTCCTCCACGATCAAGTCCGCGTAAGACTCTTCACCATCATCTTCCTCTTAAGCAGGCAGCCAATGATCATCATCTTCTTCGTCTTAAAAGTGCATCATACATTTATGTGTGTGTTTCAGGTTCTGAGTGCGCCGTATCTGAAGAATGGCCATCAAATGCAGCAAGTGAAGGTAACCAAGAATTCTCTTTCGATTGCTTGCTTCATGTTTTCCTGATTGCAAGTGCTTTGGGTAATACATTTGGCAGAGCCTGGACTCATCGAAGGATTCTGGAGAACAGAATCAAGACCTCAGAAGCCGAGGGCTGTGCCTCGTTCCCATGTCGAGCACATTTGCTGTAGCTAACGAGATCCCTGCTGATCTCTGGACCCCTCCCTTCATAGGAACCTTTAGGTAGCAAAAGAGGGTCGTTGTAGAAGGAGTGGAAGAACAACTCCTCTACAGACACAGGTAGGGAAGGATAGACCGAAGGAAATTTAGTGCAGAGAGAGAGAGAGAGAGAGAGAGAGAGAGAGAGAGAGAGAGAGAGAGTAAAGAGGAAGGAAGAAGAATGGTGGTGACCCAGAGAGGGGAATGATGTAAGGCTGGATTAAAAGTACATTTGTTGCGTGTGAATTGATTGTAGAAGAGCTGCCATTACTTCTTCTTTCTTTCTTTCTTTCTTGTCCTAACAAATATTATTGAAAACAAGGAGTAATAAGAGCAAGTATTTGGCATTTCTATCACCTTCTGTCTCTCAATTTACATGATGAATCCAATCAAGTTTAGGATGATTGCAGGATGTTCATGAGGAATGTAGAAAGTAAACCTGGAAACAATGATGAGGTCAATCGAGAACTCAATTATAGGATGCGCATTTTGGTTCATCTGAAACTGATGATCTAATCACAGTGACTGACAAGTTTGTCTACACTTCATAGTATGAAGCTGCAATCATGATGGTAATATGATGCTGTTGCATTCTGAGGTATTTCTTTCTCCGCAGCAAGTTGATCTAAGGGAGTTCCAAGTGCTGTATGCAATTTAAAGGACTGGAAGCCTCATGTCACCACTGGCAACAACTCATTATTGTTCCTTATGAAGGTTGCCTTTAGAAGTGCATCAAAGGTTCATGTTATATATATAGTTCTTGCATTCTTTGTTCACCTCAATCATCACAGGCTCTCTCTCTCTCTGCTTTAGTCATGAATATGTCCAAAGACAGTCAAATTTTAATGACACAAACATAAAGATATAGATTTTGAAGGTTCGAATGTATTAGATTTTTTTGGGGCCCTCAAAAGCTATAATCATGCGACATTTAAAGAAACAGAGAATCTATTAAGATCACATGCCATCTAGCAAAGATATATATCTATTTTCTTGTGTTGCCAATCAGAGATGTGAAAATGGATTTTGATGGAAGTAGTGTATATAAATGTATGCTGATACACTACTCACCTTTGTTTTTAGCAAGAGTAAAGAACATCTTCCAAATAAGAGGATAGAGAAATAAACAAAAGGAAACTGAAGATGAAAGAGAATAAATCAGATTGTAATTTTGTGATTGCTTATTTTCTGTGAACAATAATGAACTTATCCAACAGGAATTCCCATCAATATCTTTTATATATGTCCAACCTAGCATATCACAATCTCTCTCTTGGAATACTGCTTAAAGCCAAGGAAGAAAAATCCTGCTGAGAGAGAGGATTTGAAGTACAAAAGCATCCTTGAGACACAATTGGCTTGAAAGGAACAGATTAGATAAGAGAGTAGAACTGCAACACGAGGCCATGGATTCTGCAACATGATCAACCCACTTCATGCTTCTCCATACCAATATAAATAGGCAAAATGCATGAAGAACTCAGAACAAATGGTTGAATAATATAGATTTACAGAGAGCACCACAAAAAGGCTCTCTAATTGGGACCCCAACAGCTCAAGTACATCACCGTCCTCAGTGCCTCCTCGGATTGCTTGGCCTTCTCATCACCCCCCTGCCACCTTCCCCTCCCATCAATGGAGGAGGATGATGCCGCTCTCCTGGACTGAGACAGAGACCCCATGCCGCTCTTCGCCCGCTGTTGCAGAGATCGCAGGGCATAGTTCCACCGGCACAGTCCGGCCTGGTCCTTGAGCGCCTCCACGGCGCCTATGCTCGCTGCTGCAGCCGCCAAGGAAGCCCTGCCTGCACAACCCATGCTTTATTCTTCGCAGGAAGTCGAGTGCACAGAAGATTGTAGTGGTGGTAGACGTGTGTGTGTGTGTGTGTCTCTCAGCTAGATGCCGAAGTAGGAAGGGACGAGTAGCCAATATATGGACGATGATGATGAGAAGAGAAGGCATGGGAAGAAAGGAAAACTAGGGGTGAGCTGCTGCTGGTTTTGAGCTTCCCACTGCCATCTTCCCCGATACCAGGGGCTATATTGTTTCTTTATGCTTGCTGATCCGCTTATGACTCGATGGTGCAAATCTAATACCAATCGTGGCGATGTATTTGCCATATAAAGCTTGTCACTCAAAGAATAATTAAAATACTACTAATAATGAAAACATAAACTCAAATAAATTAGCAGGTCGATGTGGGCCGGACAAGAGACTTGGGCTCAACATCTAATTTGGGCCCATAAGGCCCAAATCAATCCTGCACGCCAATTACTGGCCCAAAAAACGCAAATGAGGTCCAATACAGTTCAGGTGAGCATTCTGCTGGCAAGCGGAGGGTGAAGTGCCTTCGAAAATAAATAAATCCTCGCAAAATCGTTCGGATTGACGAGCCTTAGAGTCAACAACGGTGACCAGACCCCGAGAGCTAGACGTGCAACAAGCATGTAGACCGAGATCAAAAAAAGATTTTTTTTTGACTCATCCCACCGACCTGGACTTAATTCTCCCTCTTAGTAATTATGCTAAAAATGAGTTTTTTATCTAATCATGAGGAAAACTGTAACACGTCAATTAATCTTATATCGAAAGAGTTCACTTATAAAAGTGTGATGGGTATACTATTCTCAATTTTAGTTTAAGTATTTTGGTCCGTTGCTTACGTATTTTGTGCGGAGCTCAAATAGGAAATAACTATTCATGAATGAAACCAGAGGACTCGTTACAATATGAAATCACTATTGGGCTACGCCTCACATGCACCATATTAAAATTTAATTTAAGCTATGTTGGACCTTAACAAGAACATCAAGCTGTTAAGTAAAAAAAATTATAATAATCTAATTAGTCCCACATCGAAAATGGATAAAACTATGATTAACTCATAAGGATATAATAAATATATTATTATAAATTTTAGTTTAAATATCTTGGTCAGTTGTTTGGGCCAAATAAAGTTGACTTAGCCCATCAAACCTGAGTTATGACAACCCAGGTGTTGATCATCCTTATAGAGACCATTAAGGTATCATCATAATTTGGGTTGAGATATTCTACCTCTTTTTAAAGGTTGCTTTCGGATTGCTCTCCATCATTGAGCACTTTTAAATGGTAATTTAATGATAAGCCTTAAGAGTCGAAGATCTATCTCACCCACCCCTTTAGATAGGTTTACCAATGATGACATTAATCTCTTCATTGGCCACCAACGATGACATCAATATCACTAAAAAAACTTTAGTCTAGTTATATTTATGGGGACTCGGGTTGTTCATAGTCGAGACTGATTGTGGTCGCTCTTGCTTTGATCTCTTGCATGAATTCTTACTTGTTCGAAACTATTACCTTGATAATAATATATTAATTAATCATTTAAAGTATTTTAGGTATAATTACTGGTGGTCTTTCTATCAGCAATTAAAAAAGATGAGAGCCTAAGCCTTATCATGAAGTTTTGTATTATGAGTGATGAATAAGCGAATCTCATTAGTGAACTGAGCAATAAAGCTTACAAGTTTTTTCTTCCTCCTGCCTAAGTCCAACGAGTGTTATCGTTGAGGGTCGAGGGCATGCATTCTCGAGGAGTAAAGTTTGAACTGCCTTACTAGTTAGGTGAAAGAGTAAATGAAAAGCTACTTCAAGCGAGTGCAACATTCTCGTATTGGGTCTCTAAACGTGGTAAAAAAAATATAACATGTTAGGGTGTCAGATGTATCATATATCAACATCTAAGCATGAAAAGCTATAATGTGCTCCATTGAATTGACATACCATCAAACGCCTCTCACGATAAGAGATGAAAGCTCGTTGGAATCGATTGCTTCTTTGTGTTTTTGATAAACGACGACTGACCCGAGACGAGGTCAACTAGCGTTTTGATTTGATTGGTGGAGCTTTCGTAGTATCTCCTTCAAATGGTAATTCATTTATCATAGTTGTATTTAGACGGAGTCCTCCATCAAGTCAACTAATTGAGCCTCGGATTCAAATAAATTAAATTAAAGATGGTGCGATCTATCAAATTACACAATCAAATATCAAAATGCCCCTTAGCCGGTAGTTTGATAGGTCTCGTATCAGCACTATATCGAGTTAAGGTATCTGCGCTAGTGGGAGCCCTGACTTATTAAATGAGATTTAAATGAGATGGTTCGACGCTTCTTGGATGTAGCTGTCAACTGTGACTGCAAATCTTTTATTCTGTATACTATGCGTTGGTATATGCAGCACAGCCAAAGCTCGTGCTCAGTATAATACACTGCATGAAAACAATCTTTGTTGGAAGAAGATGCCAAGATTATGCATCATGTAGGCATGAAACAAGAGATGAAGGTGCATCAGCAGCATACGTTTGTAGTTCGTAATCATATATCTTCTTATTACCACCATCCCGACTGACCTAACCTTGTATCCACGTACATCTCGAAACAGTAATATATGTTCCATTCATAGCCTCTCCAACACTCGTACCCACAACTCTTCACTCAATGCTTGCATCGTATTCTCTCATATGCATCCTTGAAATAAAGAACAAAAAAGAATACACATGTATCATAGAATACACTTTTATGGGGACTGAAAGAGATGGGGATTAAAAGGGACAAGCTACAAACATTGCATTCAGATCCATTTGCATCCCTCGATTCACATGTGCTTCGACATTGCAAACTCAAACAAATAGATGTTTCCGAGGAGAAACCAATGGCCACAAATCCATCAGACACGATATAGTTCCCACTCGTCATCAGCTCCCTACTTAAGAAACAATGGTCTGTGCTACTGGTTTTCCTAAGCTGAAACCACTGGCTTTGAGGGATTAGCCCCACACTCACTTTCAATCACCTTCCCCACTCGATGTCCTTCGATATTCTATAAAGAGCTTCCAAGCTAGAAATCCTTCTCTTAAGCAAGATAACCTTCTGCTTCTTCTCTCTGCACCATCTGAAAACATGAGGCTGGTAAGCAAGGTTTGCTTAGCTTCTGTTCTTGGGGCTGTTCTTGACCTCAAAGATGAGGTGACCAGACCAAACTCAGCCCTCAAGTGGAAATTCTCTGCCACTGGATCAGTAGCTCAATTGCGACTGCACCCATGCAGCAATGGCTGTTCCACAAGACAGTGCAGGCCACACAACACAGTGGCTTCCGAGGAGTCACTGAGGATGGTCTTCTACTTGAGTTGCTGGGGACCTAACTGAAGCATAAACAAAGACAGTGTGCAGTTCAGTTGAAAGGAAGTGAAACAAATGGGCTTAAGAAACCTGAGGTGTATAGAACACTGAATGAATCATGAGAGTCACCTCCTTTGTTGCAGTAGGAAGGACAGCATGATGATTCAGTGAGGATGTCGTATAACCCTCCCATGTGTATTCCTTTCAGTATGATATATAGGAAGCAAATGTTCTTTGTTCATTTAGATGATATCTCCTATGGCTTTCCATGGGTTGAGAAGTAGTCATCAGTTCTATGGCTTTCTTCCAACATGAGGGCTGTGATTGCAATATGGGGCTTGCATTGCATGTCTCTGACTTGTTAGACGAAACCGAAAGCGTTTAAGAATGCTCTGTAGATATCCACATATGATGGTTGAACCATCGGCCTCAACATATAACATGATTATCTTCTGCAACAAGTCCTGTGTTCTCTTCACGGAAGAACTGATCGTAAATGAGGCCTTTGATTGTTTCAGGCAGAGAGAATTGGAGGCAAGAGAGGTTCTTTATTTTATTTTATTTTTTTAATCTTGAAAATTGTATCTAAATCTTATAAATTATTTCTACAAACTAGTAGAATTGATAGTGATTTACAATTTTCTCTAATACGATCTTTCGCTCTAATATCATCTTAATTGGTTTATCATTGTTGTTCCATCTGAAAATTTTAATTTGTTGTGAATGTGATGATCCTCCATAGAAAGAAAAAATGAATCATCATTATCTAAGTCATTATAAAAAAAAATAATAATAATAATAATATATATATATATATATATATATATATATATATATATATATCAGTAAAACTTCATCAACCATTGTTGAAACACACAAAAAAAGCATCAAAGGACAGACATATAACCATTGTTGAAACTATGGACAAGGTTCGATCAGAGTGCCTCAAGCATCACAAGTTTTTGTACATCGAATAAAAAGTAGTGTCAGAAGAGGGACTCATTGAGTCCACTATTTGCCAAAACATCAGATTACATATCTTAATCTTAAAATGCAGATTCATGTGAAGAAGATCTACGTGTCTGATATAAGATATCAGCAGCATGGGTATTTCATATAATTTATGCAGCTACATAAATTATATTGCAAGCATCAGCATGAAGCTTCTCCATGGAGCTGTCTTATTACTTTTAGCTAGCTTTAGCATACTGCTTTGACCTTGTTTGTTCCATTTTCTAACCTTGCCCTGCATTCACATCTTCACTATGCTTCTTCTGATTAATCATTTTAATGTGTGCTATGACTAGCCACCAATCTTTGATGGGCCATTTCACAAATAATCATCCACATATCTTTCATGGAAAATCATACCATCATGCTTAGGAACAAGTCGTTCGATATCTGATTTTAGCATTTGGTAAATGTATACTCGCAGAACAGATAACAAAAAATAGAACCAACAACATCCAAGTTTCAATTAGTAACAAAAAATTTCTGCATGATTTCATCAAGATCAGAAAGCTAACAGTGTTAGCTTTAGTTTTTTTTTTTTTTTTTTGCACTAGAAAGCTAACAGTGTAAAACGATCCTATGTTGAGAAGGGAATCTGTACATGTGAAAAAGCATGTCCCACCTCAAGGGAGTTTGGTTGTCAGATTTTTTTTCCTGCTATCTTCCATTGGTTATTACCTGCCAAAAAAAATGAAAAATCCAGTTACACAGAACAGAAGCAAAAGAAAATCCTACAATACTCAAACTTATTGGTCCTTTCTTCCATGTTCACAATAAGATGTAACAAGTGAACCAAAACACGGGCAAAGGTCAATTAGCTCAACTGGTTAGATATAGATAGGACAACTTCTGCACATGCAAATATGAATGCGGCATGCATATATCATGGAGCAGATAGATAACGTATCAGTGATCTTAACAAACTTAGCTACAACATTAGGTATGTCAACAAGGGGATCTGTTTACATGTAAGCCAAATCGCATAAAATCTATATTTTTTATAATTGTTTTCTAAATTTTGGCTTTCTTCATGTTTTAGATTTTTGTTTTTTATGATATGGTAAATTTATCCTTTGGCACTGCAGCTCTCCACTATCCCTTTTGATCGGATTTCTAACATAGCAACAGAACAAGGAAAAAAAAAGAGGCAGTCCTATTCAGGAAACTCCCTAGATAAAATCTATATTTTTTTATAATTGTTTTCTAAATTTTGGCTTTCTTCATGTTTTAGCTTTTTGTTTTTTATGATATGGTAAATTTATCCATTGGCACTGCAGCTCCCCACTATCCCTTTTGATAGGATTTCTAACATAGCAACAGAACAAGGAAAAAAAAAGGCAGTCCTATTCAGGAAACTCCCACCAATCCAGAGTCTTAAGCTATGAAGCACCAACACGCCAATTTGATGGGCGTATCTGTGTCGGGCACGGATATGTCTCTGACACAACTGGACGTGTCCGACACATGTTATTTTGGACACAGTGTATCCGTGTCAAACCTGTGCCTTTCCTTACCACTCCGCAGCTCGCATGTGGTGCTGAGTTTCTGTGGACGACAGCCTTCTCCGCAACATCACTGACTACTGCCATCGCAATTTCACTCCCTTCCTCAACTTCCACGACCACACCCACCACCCACCACCACCATCTCCGCTAGCTTCCCTTCGTCGACCGACATCGACTCCATCTGCTTGAATGACCTCGGCAATGACTGCAGTATCGTCATCGACATATCTAGATGCGGCAATATCATCACCCACCTTGCACGGCCATGCCCTCAGCGTTTCTCCACGACGTCCACTCGCAACAACACAAAGGGTGCCCTTGTCGCCAGGTCATAGCACATGTCCTCGTCGTGTCTGTATCCCATTTTTTTTAAAAGTGACGTATTGCCGTATCCATACCATGTCATATCCGCGTATCGTGTCCGTGCTTCTTAGGTCTTAAGACAAGAAAAATGAAGTCTTCTGAAAATTTTCAGAAGTAGTGTCTTTCACCAGTTTACTGTTTCACTTGTCATATGTTACTTACAATTACGTAAGAAAATGGAAACATAAGCTGATTGCAATTTAATTTAAATTAGAAAGGCTGTGATCATAATTGGATTGGTTTCATAAATGGTTGTGTAAAAAAGAAGATAATGAAGCAATGAAGGTTCACAGTTTGTAATATTGAAGTGAAGCAAAATAATTGAGAAATCTGTGCATACCTGTAATGTGTGAGTTTCACTTCACATATATGGGACACTGCAGTATTCTCTTTATTCCTAACTGAGAGAAGTTTCTTTGAATTGTGACAACTCCAGTCTTTTGTGGTCTTGATTTATTGAGCTGACTTAAAGGGTTCCTGGGTGCGGCAGGGCCTAAAGCCTGAAAAGCATAATCAATGGTTACAGGTATGAATTACAATAAACAAGGAATGATCAATAAGAAAATGCACCTTATATTCACTAACCTTGGATTCTGACTCTTGGCAGACCAATTTAGCATCACCTGCTTTATTTTGATGGTGCACACGTTGAGTTACATCCTTAATTCGTGTTTCATGTGCCCTTATGACAGTTCCTGATGCCTTCTTTTCCTTGCACATTCCATTTTTCTGTATTTTAGTAGTGTTGACATTCTGGACTATGCTTCCAGGGCTGCAAGAGGAACCTACACTAGATTTTCCTGCAGAAGAATTGTAATTCTGTGAAATTCCACCCTTTGTAATCTCTCTTGTGGAGTATTTTGCAGTCCTGCTGCCTCTCATACCTGAAATGTGAGCCACACTAGAAACTTTGCCAGCAACCTGAGAAGTTACTCTCTTCACATCACAAGTCTTCCTGGGACCTCGAAAGCTTGACTTTGGCCTCAAATTTTGGTACTTGGACATGACACCACTCGACAAGCTTGTTTCAGTTGCAGCATTGGCCTCGAGAACACTTGAGCTCTGTAACGGTTTCCTGGAAGATGAACTTTCTGTGATCGTGCTCGTTGAGCTATTCCGAGTAGTAGCCTTCTTCTTTACTGTATCCAAACTTTTCCCACCCATTAACTTCCTGAGAAGCATGCATTGATCATCAAAGAGACCAAAAGGGTAACAACTATTCAGAAACATATTGATCATGCCAAAAATCAATGATACCTAACAGGATGTTGTTTAGCGGTTAAAGAACCATTCACATTTCCTAACCATTTCCGGCTCTCGCAATGCTTGCCTCTAGATCGTGAGACAGACTCAGGAATCTTCGGAGAGTAGCATCGAGAAATCAGCAAAATATCTTGATATTTGCCAACGTTTTTGAAGGACTTCTTGAGTTGTTGAGAAGACATTTGATGGATCCTGAAATAAATGCATTGTCAACTTAATAGGCCAATCAATATGAGCACCAGCAATATCCTTAGTTGATCATGGAAGCTTACGGATGTGATACCCGGAACCAAGCATCGTCACTGCCAACAAACGCCGAAGAGGAATTTAGATTACTCTTAAAATTGGCTTAAAAACCACTATTTCCTAATGCTCACATGTCATTGTCCACGGATTGAGCTTCAATCGTTAGGTCTACCCATAATGGGGCTTCAATTTCTTCCTGTAAAGTAAATGACCACCAAGAAAGCTTTGATCAGAGACATATGAGCAGGAAATGATCTTTATAGCATATGAAAGATTGAGATGCAATACGATCAAATCAAGAACCCTTGTTTCTCCATGGAAAACCTAATCGATGATAACCCAATCCAAACGACCCATCGTAGACAACTCCATGTTTCAGAATCAAGAATTCACCCAAGAACATTAGAAAGCGATCACCGAATAAAATGACCTAACGGAATCAAAAGGAACTCAAGACTTCATGCTCAACAGGGTATAACGCATTGGTACTTCGAAATATCTACGACGGAGCTCGAGATCGAGGATCGAACAATGATTCGTACCAGAAAAGCCCAGTGATCGTTGCCGTCGAAGCCCTTTCCTTGGATCACCTTGCGACTAACCTGAGAGGGTTTCCCCTTTTCCTTCTGCAACCCCATCTCTCTCTTCCTCCTCCGCCTCCTCTTCGGCCGGAATCCTTACCGTTGTAATTGGGAAGCGATACGAGTCCAACAAGAGACTTAAAGCCCAGCAACTGCATCGTGCATGTCTGGTTTCGTAGGACATCTCGTTAACGGTTCAGATTAGAAGTTCATGACATCCAAGGGCTACACGAGACGGACATATATATATATATATATATATACATATATATATATATATATATATATAAATAAAGAAATAATATCATGCCAGCAATATTTTAAATTATCATAAGATAAAAAAATTAAAAAAAAAATAAAATAGTAATTAAGAAGATATGTCTGAGCCCGGGTTCGAACCGGGGACCTCTAGTGTGTGAGACTAGCGTGATAACCAACTACACCACCCAGACGACGGATCTGGACCTATTATATAAATGTGGTTTCGTAGGACATCTTGTTAACGGTTCGGATTAGAAGTTCATGACATTTCGTAGGACATCTCGTTTAAATTATCCTAAGATAAAAATAAATGGAATAATAATTAATAAGATATGTCTGTCTGAGCCCGGGTTCGAACCGGGGACCTCTAGTGTGTGAGACTAGCGTGATAACCAACTACACCACCCAGACGACTTTGTTAGTGTCATTGGAACATAATTTCTAATAATAATATTATTATATAAAATTGTAGGACAAAATAATATGCGCCGTTGCCGGGGATCGAACCCGGGTCACCCACGTGACAGGCGGGAATACTCACCACTATACTACAACGACCTTGTTGCTTATTGTTGAAATATTTACCCTTTTATTGCTTTGTATCCACTGACTTGCATTTGCAGTTTAGGTGAATGTTTGCTATTTGAGTCTCGATCGGAAGAAGAAAATGCAAGTATAATCTATGAGGTCCACATTAGCCAGTGGCCCGCATAGTTGAGGTGGCGAGGACTCTTCGGACGCCACCTGATAAAGGCCACACTGACCATCCTTAGATGCGAGAAATTGTCTCAAATCTTATGGAATTTGTCCTTTAGATATGGACCTTAAAAGACAGTCTTGGAAGAGGATTCACCCTTCGCCTCCTAATTAGGCCTCAGTTTTCTAACTCTCGTGAGTAAATATGATAGGAGAAACGTAAAACCACAATCACTACCACACCGATGAGAACACACTATGACGATTCCCTCTTTGTAGTTAGCTAGCTAATCTTCCTCTTGTCGGTAGGAGACAAGCGAGCGACAACTGGCCATGTAAAAATTTCTTGAATCTATGACATCCTCAATCAACTATTTAAGGAATAAAGAGTGTCATTTGAGGTATGCAGCATGTGTGCTCTCGATTTAGTTCATAATAACTACACGTTATTATTTATACGTGATGATGAATCTTGAGACAAGACTACTCGAGAAAAAAGCTTTCTTTTAGTTCGTAGACTAATCAACATCACCATCAGTAGCAACCTTCAAGTCGCAATCAGAAAGCTATTGGCATTAGTTTACTGAAAGTTCAGATCCACTGTGAACAACCAAATAAAAACTGAAGCACAAATTTAAGCTGCATAAAAAGTATTTCTTACAGATCGAGACTCCATTGGCAAATCTCAGCTTTAAGGTAACAAAAGCATTTTGTTTTCGATCACTCGTTCAATGACAAAATATTTCTTCACTATAATTCAGCTCAGAGAGGCATGGTGAACCAAAAATATCCAACAGATCTCAGCTTTCATGTGGCAGTCCTGAACAAGACAACATGAGTTAGGAATCACGTTAAGATAACAGAAGCTCATTCATCATCCTACACAGAACACTATTGATCAATAAGAAGAAAAGGGATGCCAGATGCAAGTGTGTATCTGTGTGCGTATCTTCTCACTGTGAGACAAGGTTATCAGCCCAAGAAAATTTTGACCAACCTCAGAAAGAATACTCCTTGAGATCTGCTTTTGAATCGCCAACTTCCAAATCAGCTAGACATTCTTCTGCAGTCAACGGAGGGAGCTGCCTCGTCTTCCGCTTCAAGTTATGCTTGTGCCACTCTGATTTGAAGTGCTCCCTGTACTGTTTAGCATCTCCCACAACAGCATCACAGGTGGTACATCTGTTCTGCTTAACCTGATCTTCGCTGCTGCTATTTTCAGCAGAAATGCCATGTTGGTGCAATTTCTCACCAAGTTGGGCAACTGAATCCGACTCCTTGGTGGAGCTTGGTGCAAATTCTTCCATAAGCTCGTACTCGTCGACGTGAGCATCCCCCTCCGCATGCACTGAAACAGCAAGTATTTCCAGCCTACCTTGCAAGTTCCTCATGACAGCATCACAGTCACGAAAAAGTCCAGGTTCCATCTCACAGACCTGTGCAATTATCATTTTCCAAGTAGACGGGTAAACACAAAAATGATAGAGAAGCAACTTCAGCGAATTATTACGGTTTCAAGCTACCATGAAGGAACAAAAATAAAGATACTATAAGCAACCAACATCCCAGATCACAGTGTACGTCAGTTATTGCCATTAAATTTGGTACCAATTTTATCAACAAAGAAAAATAATGCCAGCCAGAGTAACCATGCATGCTTTTCATAAAGGTGTTTTCAATATAGAAACTAACATGTGCATGATGAAGTGGATAAAAACAAAATCATCACGGAAGCAGCATTGCCAAACAAATAGGATTGTCAACTGTATGTGAAAAATTCTGACTCATTTCTATCATGATATCAAGAATCAACTTTCAACGGATGTTTCGTATCTTGATTAACTTCAGCACTACAATTTTCCATTAATGAGTAAACATCTACAAAACCACACAACCACACAGTCCACTATAAAGAAATTTAGGGCACATGAGCTAAGTGGAAAAAGAAACTATAAGCCTAACCATGGGCTTGCATTTTTAAATTCCTAGACTTACAACAGATGGGTGACTTCCAGACTCATCCTTCGAGGTAACAGTAGCATTCCAAACATTGAGTTTTTCCATGAGAGTTGGGATATTTTTCTCTGGTACAATAAGTCGTAATCGCATAGGAGATCTCCTTATAGGGAAATGCTTTTGAAGCTCCCGTATAACTTCTAGTGCCTGCAACAGAAAAAAAAAAAGGAAAAAAAATAAATCTGCTACTATATCAAAAATGCAATCCTAACCTTTATCAAACTACCAGCTACCACATCAACTATCATTGAACCTCTCTTTATTCCATAATTTAGAAAAATCAGTGATTTCTTTTGCTGATCTATCATATCTGAGACAGTAAAGAACTGATATGACCATCACACATTTAACATGTCCATATGCTACACTCAAAAAAAAAAGAGGAAAAATGAAATGAGGAGAACATGGAACAAATAATTTTCATCCAATTTTCTAGGTGACACGACACATCTTAACCTCTTATTTCCTAGAACAGATTATATCTTTCTCAGTGTAACAATTCTCAATCATGTTAAAAGCTCAAGAAGTTCTTCATTTGAGCCATTGTCAAACAGGTAGACAAAAGTTACCATACTCTCAAGGGATTAGTATATTTGTTTGGCTAAGAAATAAAATCCTCTTTGCAATGATGTGCCATTAGAAGAAAATTTTCACTTTGGGACAACAATGTCAGATCAAATACTAACTGCAATAAATATTTTACAAAAGCATAAGATTTATCCTCTTCTGTTAAATATCACAAAACAGAAAGGTAGTAAAACACATTTATCCAGCAGAAACTCTCATCACATTTGCAAGAAAAAGCTTGTTTCCCAGAAGACTAAATAATTAGAACCATTATGATGCTTTTTTTCTCTTGTATAAAGTAAACTACCTGTTTCTTTGAACTTTTATTAGGATCCACCGCAAAATGTATTTCATGCATTAATCGTTCAATCATGCTGATTGTATAAGGACGTTGAGTTTCTGAATTGATTGTTTTCTGCATCACGATGGTTGCAATATCACGGAATTGACTTGATAACTGAGACTCTCTCTCCTTCCCAGCAACTTGGAGCTCTCCTTTGTCCAGAATCTAACAGCAGATCACAATGCCAGAGAATTTCCAATATTAAGAAAAATAGAATTTATATTCCTCGTGATATCATAAAAAGAATGCATAGCTAATTATCATGCATACAAACGATATGGAATTGAAAAGTTTCATCATACATTCAAAGACAAAAATGAAGTAAGAAAATTAGAGGAGTCAAGTTGTGTAGAAAAATAGGTCTGCAGATAGGGAAAAGAAAATTATCATCATCTAAAGAAATCCCCTGAGTATGCATTAGGATTATCAAAGATATACACTAATAATTAGATAATCAAACTGAAACTTGCAATTCTGACATAAAAATTAAGACAATACAAGGTTGGATTATCTTGTACACACCAATAGACAGTATACAACAGGTCCAAGCTGTAAATCCCTTGCATTAAATTCATTGGTTATGATGTTAGATCAGAAAAGAAATAGTTTGAAATATTGCATACAAAAATCTCGCAATGTGGTTCATCCTATAGTAGTGGCTTTCAATGAGCTTACAGTAAAGGCAAATGTTATGTTTCATAATATAGACAGAGAGAGGCAAAACAGAAAGATATTAAGACATAATCATCCACATCCTTTTCCATTCATTCTGCCTATATAGTCTAATCCAATATCAAGAAGACTAATAGAAAACCCAGATAACATGCTGATACCAACTTAATGTATAAAACTCATGTCAATTTCCTAGAGAAAGCAAGATTAACTAACAGATGGATCGAGAACAAACAGATTTCTGATGTCATTAGATTGTATTTGAATGTCAAACATTCATTTATGCCTATCTTTAAGTGCGAAACAAAAAGCTAATTGTTTGTCTCTTCACAAGAGGGAAAACTGACCACCAAAGATAGTAGAGTCTCTACTAGAAAACATTTCCTAAATCTGAATAAAAATAGAAAAAAATCATCTCAACTAGTATAGCTTCCAAGCATACCTCCAAGCATATTTTTGATTGATCATCGGTGCCGAAAGCCGCAATCAAATCCTTCGATTTCGCAAGGATTCCTTTTGAGACATTCGAATAAACAGTCTGCGACTGCAGCACTTCATCCAAATCCTTCTCCCTGCATCAAGCACCAAACGAGACATGATCCAAGTGCTAATACTCTTTCAATAGACAGTGAAGGAAACAACTATTGGCGTTGGGAAAGCAAAAGTCACGAAAGAAACGACACTGATCGGGACATCTCGAGCAAGCCCATGTAGAGAATGTCAAGGAAGAGTCTCATAACCATAGACATAAGATCTAGGATTAATTAAAACCATTCTACGAGACGATTCATGAATCCTGAATCCGGAAAGCACCACGAAACCCTATAAGACAGCGCGTGAGTGGTGCTGAATTAGGGCTTTTAACCCAACTGGAAGAAATTGGGAGTGGGGAATTATTTAGGAAAGGGGGGGATTTTTCAGGGGGAGGTTAGGTTGCTTACACTCCGGATCGCCAGGAGAGGACCTTGTTCTTGTAGCAGGCGATCTCGAACCGGACGCCGTGCTTCTTGAGGCGGACGATCGCGACGTTCGTTAGCCGCTTCTGCCCGATAGGCTGCACCAAGCTCTTCGACATCGTCGTCGCCGCTTCCTCTGTATTCCTCTCCCTCCCGCTTCCTGTGGCTTCGATAAGTCCTCGACGAGGAAGGCCGACAAGGGGGGAGATGGACGACGAGCGTGGAGGCCGTCACTCTTTGAGATGCGCGCAAGGGTTTCATCGGCGCTTTAAATCCCGTGCATAGACCGCCACGTTTTGAGATGCGTGGATAGATTCACGCGTGCCTGGAACAGGTTCGGGCCAGCGACAAGCGTATTGTCAACAAGGGTATTATCAACAAGGTTATGGGGAATAGAACACTCATCCTATGTCATTACTCATTCTCGCCTACTCATATATATATATATATATAATATTTACTAATTATATATATATATATATGAGATTTGAAGTTAATATATATTATTATTAAAAATTTAAAAAATTATTATATAGTATCGATAATAGTTTTATTTTTTAATATTGGATGGATTAATTATGAGAATATAAAGAACTCACGGATACCCTTCTCTTGTGTCATCAAAGAATGTATATGATAACATATTTGTATTTCTAATATATATTTAGAGAAAGGGACTTGAAATATGTAATTATAAAATATTTTGAGTGTTTGATAAATAATAGATAAAAATTACATCTCAAATATTCATTAACATGAGTGTTTGGTAAAATTATATTTTAAAAGTTCATTAAATATTTTATGTATCTTAAATATTTATTCAAAATCATATATATATATATAAATTAATATAAATAAATAAATAAATGTATATAATATCTAAAATTTATATGACCTAGATATAATAAATAAATAAATAAAATAATATACATAAATATAAAAACAATATTAAAAAAAAATTACCTTATAAAAGATATAAATCATGTTAGTTTCTCACTAAATCATGTTGATAATTTTATGATTTTAAATAATGTCATAGGATATTTTAAGAATTATAAAATTTCATTTTTAAAAAGAACATGTGTGTAATTTGCAAACAAAAGATCCAAATGAACAAACATGTTTAATTGTAGAAAAAGATTGATCATTCTATCTGCCCATAATTTTCTCAACAAAAGCTGCATGTAAATGTTGGCCAATGTATATGACAAAAATCATTACAATAGCAATCAACAAAAGATTAAACTGTACAAATGTCAGTGACATACAAAATACAAAATACAAAATTAAGCCTTCTCAATTAGAGAACATAATATTGCCACTCCATTTTCACTTAACCTTAAAACCAGTCTTTACACACTAGGATACTGATTAAAACATGAGTGTACACAATAAAGATCCAACTAGGTTAATCCGAGGCCTGTTTATTCATCCCTCTCTTACAGATCGGTGTGCAGAATTCCTTCAGCGGAATGAGGAGAAATGATTAATGGAGCATTTGCCGATGGACTAGATATCCTTGAGATAATTAGTCGTGCCACATTCTCGGCTGCGACTGCACTGGTCTCGATTGTACTAGCAGCACTTTCAAAGGAATTAATGTAATATAAATGCAACCCATCCAGAACTATGGGGGCAAACACCTCCGGCGCTTCATAATGAGGATATGCAGGCCAGTTTATCCGGACAGTTTCCTTCCGTTTGCTGTCAATGACCATGCACAGTAATCATTCAGTATTCAATAGCCTGTACAATTTTTATTTTCCTGACCATTATTACATCTCGAATTGGCAAGATGTCAGTACTTACCTGAATATTTGATCGAGCAAGACGTCAGCCAATTGTGCACGAGAGAACATCTTATAAGTCATATCTTCTTCGCTGTATTTCTTAAGAACAGATATACATGAGAACGGAATATCAGGAAGCTCAAGTGTGCCCACAAGGTCTGGAATTTCCGATGCAGAATTCAGTCCAAAGTATTTCTAGTGAATAGGAAAAATAAGAGCAGACACAATTAACTATTGCTAAATTCTGCAAGCATAAGCCATAGTAGCTCAGATAAGAATAGAAGGAAAACCAGCTTCAAATGGAAAAAGAAGTCTTTTTGCGCATAGCAACAAACTCCATGGTCATTGCTATCAAGGTTCAAATGAAGTTTATCCATGATAAATTATAGGGAAAAAGAAAAAAATGCACCAGAGACGAGAAATACAAGTAAAGAAAAATGATATTTACTATTCTACAGGATACTTACAGGGTTAAGGAGACCCCTCACGAAAGTTGTAAATGTATGCTGTAAACTTCTACCGGGAACTGAAATTGGAGGGCTAATGGTCATATTTAGCTCATCTAGTGGAGTAGCAATCACTGTCACATCACAGGCGTATGAGTTCCCCTTTGTAGAGTTGAGCACATAATACCCTCCAACATAGGAGATCGAATCTATTCCTTCATGGAGATGCAGTGTGGCATTGGTGTGACTAATCAGCCCTGCAGCAAGCTGCCAGTTTCCCCCTTCCACCGACCACAATCCGGAGTCAGAACCGGCTAAGGAAACTGCCCCAGCTAGTCCACTGATGCTAACACTCTGACCATAGTTAATTCTTGTTATTACCTGGTGAACGAAGAGACCAATCAAACATTTTTAAAGAGTCTAGACAGGATATAGCAAAAACATAATTGGCAAAGAAGTGTGGCATTTTTCAGCTTTCTTTCCAAAAATTTGCATACAAAAAACATGTAGAACTTAAGGATGTGTTTACTTCCAACTATAATGCATCCATCTATCATAAATATACTAAAGTAGAATACATTATCTGGTATAACATATTACTCCACTATAGGCATCGGACCACTTTGGTGGAGCTGCAAAAAGGGAAATTTACAAGCTTTGAAAAGCAGAGGTCCAATTTACTGAGTCGTAACTATAGAATTACAGGAAGTTCTTTTCTGAAGTCTATGCAAATTAAACAAACTGTCCATTCATATACTAAGTTTTCTAGCAGTTATCCATTTTTCTTAGACATTGAGATAGGAAAATTATCATATGTAAACCTGTCCTTGAAGGACAACCTGTATTCTTCAAACATGAGATGAAGATCTCTACCACTAATGCAAAATACTGCCAATTGGACGAACTGAATGGTGACAAATTATCAGAACATAGAATCCAAAACAATGCACCAAAACAGTTAAACTATCTAGTTTTGCTAGTGCCAAAAGTGGAAGAAGGTGCACCATGCAGAGTAGTATTCACAGAAATATTTTCTGTTCTTGGTCATACCAAGCAAAAGAGACAAACTCGACTTAATCAAATAAAAACTTCTGGTTTTTAGCTTTCAAATCATATGTAACATGTGGCTATCAACTTGTATCAAAATAAATATAGTGTCATTATTGTAACCAAAGAGATTCTTCCCCTCATTGCACCTACTAAACATCTTCTTAGAAGACCAAGCTTTGGTGTACACAAGCAAACCCTAGACACAGATTCAATAGAATTTATCATTTTCTACAAGTGTCCACTAGCCGGTATAAAATAGGAACATGCACTATTAAAGAGAGCAATTCAAGTCAAATGATTCATACTGTTACTAACTCCGATACTAGCCGTGAAGACAAGCCTGCATCAGCCAATTCCTCCTGAAGTGTCCGATGGGTCAGTCCGTATAACCCCGACCACTTGAGCATCTCCTCCACCGTCTCAAACACAGGCCGGGACTCGAAATCGTTGTAGTAAAGAATGAACCTTTCAATCATTTCCTGTTCCACCAGTATATCAAGATCACTGTTGTAGATACAATAGTTCGAAAGAATCAAAATATGAGAGAGAACACGTTCCCATTGTGGTAAAGCTTGCACCTTTCAGTAAATTCTAAGACAGCTACAAAGTCAACGACTGAACAAAATGGGGAAGGTACCTTGACGAAGCGATCCATCCTGAGGAGGGAGAATCCATAGCGCCATGCAAGGACCAGCGAGTTCAATAAAGGGTACATCTTGCGGTAGATCGCGGAGCTTGAGGGGGAAGGAGGTGGGAGGGTCTGGAATACGAACACAGATCCATCCCAAATACCGAACCAGGAGGACGAGGAGGAAACGTTGGACTTTGGATCGGAATCGGAGTCGTCACCGGTTTTGGTATTGAGGTTGAGGAGACGGGCAAAGCGGACGGCGTGGAGATTCTTGGGGTGGATGATGGAAGCCCCGGCCTCGAAGGTGTCTCCGCCGATGGTGACGGTGGCCATGCGACCGCCAACCTTTTCCCGTCGCTCAAAGATGCGGATGTTGTCGATACAAGGAGTCGTGACACTTTCGCAGGTGTATTGCTTGAGAAAATGTGCCACCGAGGAACCGCCTATGCCGCTACCAAGCACGCACACCTTGGTGGCGGGAGCGGAGAGGGCAGCGTCGGCGGAGAGGAGGGAGAGCGCGGCCACGGCGAGGAGGAGAAGGGCGGTGCGGGAGAGCCCCATCGGTCAGAGGCGGAATTGGCACCGAATGGAGTTGAGATTGCGAAGATGGTTGACCGGAGGAGGTGAAGACTTAAGTGAATTTAGCCACTCGAACGCCGGTCTAACGGCTTTGTGGATACTATGATTCCAATCTACCCGCTTATTCACCGAAGACAGAGAGACGGGCCCCGCAGGTGCTTCTTACACTAGGCTCATCGATCTTCAGTCAAAACGCACACACGTGGAGACGAGTAGAACATGAGGGTAGGTCCAGTACAGGTCGCCCAAAATTTTCAAAAGAGGAGAATTTTGAAAGAAATTATGGTAATTATTATTAATCTTATTTTTCAGTAGTTAGTTTGATTTATATATTAAAAATACAAATTATCCATATTAACCTTACAATTAATATACGCGACTTACCAAACGGTGTTTCTTAATGTTCAATAAATTGAAATTAGAAACGAAAACATGTATATGTATAATCTAACATCTAAATTATATATATACATATGTTATTTATCTACCAAGAATTAGTTAGATTTTGTTTTGTCACCATGCATCATATTAGTAGACGGGATAGTATAATATTTGCTTTGGTATTTTTGTTCATGGAATAAGAAAAAAATAATAATTTTTTCTTCTGGAATTGAAGACTGTAATTTCATTTTCCGATTGATCCCCAAATCCATTCGCCTTAACGAGGAACAGTGGGCCCGTCAGCCCGCCTCCTATATCTGCGACCCATCTCTTTCCCCAAATTCAAATCCCCGACACCAAGAAGCTAGGGTTATTGTCTTAACTTCCTTCTTCTTGCCCACTTCCTGTCCTCCTTCACGATTCCTAGCTTGGCAAGATCCGATCTTTCCCCTTTAATTCGTTTCCCCACCCTCCCTCTCTGTTGATTCATCCCTACTTTGTTATTTTTTATTTGTCGATCTTTTGTGGGGTTCATCGTTGGATCTGGAGTATGGGTGGTTACGAAGTCGGCCGAAACCCTAGCGCGTGACGGGGGAGCACGTTAGGCCTCGGAGATGTCTGTGGAAGAACGGAAGTCTAATGGGTTCTTGAAGTCGGAAGATTCGCCTAGCAATGGATTGATCAAGTACAGGAGGCAGAAGCGTGCCAGGCCGGGTTCGGATGCCATTCGGGTAAGATGGATTCGTTCTTTCTTGCTCTCCTTGAACCGAAAGATCGAATCTTTATTTGCATCATCTGTCGTACAAACTATAGGGTAAGTCTTATATCGACTACTAGGATATCTTTGTGACTTGGTTCTATTTTAGTCTGTCACGTGTTTCCTTTTGAATGTTGCAAACCATTTTCTGGCGAAGCCAATGGAAACAGTAGAATGCTGGACTGCTGTAATCGAAAGCCATTCGAATTTCAGGGGAAAACAAGGTCAATGATGTTGCGAAGATTCAGTACGATGGGGCAAGGGTGAGGATGTAACTTGGTTATTGAAGTACAAATAAGTATTCTTGATTGTTAGACAAATGACTCAACCGAATGAAAGGGCATCTAAGCCATTTGATTGTACATGAAAGACGATCAGAATTGAGATCAACCTGTGCTTCAGTACTTGTGATCAGGCTCAGGATTGTTTAGATTGGGATTTCACTTAAAAAAGAACTTAGATGACCAATAAAAAAATAGGAAAAAGTACAAGCTTTAGAGAAATCTGTACAGTTGATGGAATTTGGACTGAATGCCATTATGCAATACACTTCAGTCGTGAGATGACGACAATTTTATAGTCGCTGTTAGCCACTAAACAGGATGATAATGTTGATTTGTACAAAAAAGAAGGAAGGAAAGAGGAGTAAAAATAGACGGATTGTCACGGACTTAGCTGGAATTGCCTAAGTCGTGAGGCACCATTGCGGCAAAGACGCGAATTTAGCTTGCGTTGCCTAAGTCTCGAGGCAACCTTGCAGCAAAGACGCGAACTTAGCTTGCGTTGCCTAAGTCGCGCTTCGCCCTTGCGATTTACGTTCGCAAAGATTAGCCCACTTGTAACCTCTCGCAGGTCCCGAAGGACCTATAAAAGAGAAAGTTGATTAGTTCGAAGAACGAGCGACGGATAAGTCCCGACGTCTCGCGAAAAGGAAAAGCTTTACAAGCAAGGCCTTGCCTTTCGGGCTTGGCCCTTTGTGGGAACTCTTCTTCCTTTGTTCGCCCCTGAGCTCCTTCCCTCGAGAATATTTTGGAGGGCGATTGCTTGAAGATTGTTTTCTTTTTCCTGAGTCTTCAGAGGAAACAAAGTCGGTGAGCCTTTCTGCAGCAGCAATTGCCCCGATCACGTCGGTGACATTCCTTCGATGTAGTTCTTGTTGAGTCCATGACTTCAAACCATCGAGGAAGCTGAACATCTTGTCTTTCTCGGACATGTCCTATATGTCCAGCATTAGCGTAGAAAATTGCTTCACGTAGTCTTGGATGAAAGTATTTTGGCGGAGTTGTCTCAACTTCTTGCGACGAACTCTGTGTTCTCCGGTAGGAATTGAGTTCTCAACTCCCTCTTCAGGTCCTCCCATGTGTCAACATGACACCGACCTTGTTGGATCTCCTCCCATCGGGTTCGTCACCAAAGTTTTGCATCTCCGTTCAAATACATTATTGCTATAGAGACTTTGGTTTCTTCGGAATCAGGCCTCGTAGCTCGAAAGTATTGTTCCATGTCGAACAGGAAATTCTCGAGCTCTTTGGCATCTCTGGCCCCTCCATAACCATGAGGCTCGGGTGCCCTCAAGTTTTGTGGCGACGTAACGCGGGTGTTGCTTCCTCCCGCATTTAGTGCTCTTGTGAGCATGGTCACCCTTGAAGTGAGTTCCGCCACAACTTCCTGCAGGCGTTGCACGGAGTCTTTGGTGTCATCTGACAATCGGTCGACTAGGGCCTCAACCTTGTCGATCCTAGATTCCCTTTCTTCTTGCGAGCTTTCTACCCCAACAAGCCTTCGTTGGTCATGGTAGAGTTCCTCCAAGCTTGCTTCAAGAACATCCAAGTGGGTTTTCGCTGTTGTGAGTCTCTCCTTATGACTCTTTTTCCCGGTTGGCTCTCCAGATTGCGCCTCCTCCGCTCGCGGAGAGCAACCAACTTCTCGCTCATCATGTTCGCTGTCGCGATCCTCCTGAGCGGCTCCAACAGCATGAGAGTGAGTGTGCACTTGCAGCCCACCTGCGGTTGCTTGGGGCAAGGGTCCGGCTTGCCCCGTCTTGCTTGATTCGCCACGATGCTTTGCCATGGCGAAGTTGCGAAGTTCCTTCGCTGCTCGCTCGAAGTGCTTGCCTGCTCTGATACCACAATGTCATGGACTTAGCTGGAATTGCCTAAGTCGTGAGGCACCCTTGCGGCAAAGACGCGAACTCAGCTTGCGTTGCCTAAGTCGCACTTCGCCCTTGCGATTTGCGTCCGTAAAGATCAGCCCACTTGCAACCTCTCGCAGGTCCCGAAGGACCTGTAAAAGAGAAAGTTGATTAGTTCGAAGAACGAGCGACGAACAAGTCTCGACATCTCGCGAAAAGGGGAAGCTTTACAAGCAATTCAGTGAGCACCTTGCGTACACAAGAGAAAAGAGGGAGAGGAGGAAAACAAGGACTTTGAAGGGTTAAACGAACAGTTGCAAGTCCACAAACAGCTGCTCACCGGGTGTCTGACACGACAACAAGTTCCCGTCAAGGTAATGTGCGAACTTGCGAAAGATTATTCAACGCTCGACACTATACCGAAGCCCCATCTCCCGTCTGTTGCATATGGTTCTAGGGTGCTGAGATGGTTGACGTTTCGCATGCCACAGCGGGCTGCAGAAAACAGCCCGTGGCACGCAAAAACGGAGCTATTTTGGGTTGTTTTGCTCGGTTCGGTGAGCGATCTCACTGTAACGCTGCAACTTGTTTGAACTTACATTTTTACAAGCAAAAGAACTTAAAACCAAGCCAAAACATGCTGCCAAGCAGCTGTACATGTAGATGAGAGCGACGAACGGTTCGTTGAACGGAGTTATTGCGGGTGCGCGACGACCGTTCATGACAAGACGGTGAAGGCAATATAGTAGTGTAGGTAGTGGTTCTAGACTTATAGGTAAGAAATGTTTCAAAGAGCAGAGAAGCAGGGATGAATAGTAGGAAAAGAGATCACTGACCTTTTCCTCTTCTTGAATAACTAGCATCTTTTTCTTCTTTTAGTTGACCATAGTTGACTGATTGTTGATTCAAATAGCAAACATGTAACAAAAATGTCTGAGCATCTTCACAAATTACTAAGCAAAATCAAAAGGCCAATTTGATTGGGAGGAATTTCCAACAGAATATATAACCACTGAGATTGTTAAGATCACTCGAAACATGAAGTTAGTCACCGTCTTGTGGCCCAACTAATGGCATGGCCTGTAGCTGTCCCAAATGCATCCCTCTTGGCATACAAGGTAAGGTAAATTGCAGTCACAGGCCATGTGGGAGGCACTGGGCTGTGGTTCAATACTTTGAAATGTGTGTAAGAGGCCTCTTTTGACCAGAAATTGGGCCATGGTTCAATACTTCAAGGTGTGTGCTATGAGGCCTTTTTTGACCAGAATGGAAAGCTGCTTAGGTGATTTACGAATCTAATTGGAATTACTATGTTGACTAGGTTGGGTGAGCACTTGGCCGATTTCCTAATTAAACTAGGAGTCTAGGACAAGTGCTGAGTGCTCTATTTCGTCCAAGATAGAATACTTATGAACTTCTTTACTTGGTGATTTTCTAACTGAATTTTGTCACTATTTTTATTTAACATCTTAGGGAATTATAAGAGTCCTTGGATATGATTAGTGTCCAAGAGTGTTATTGTGGATATAGTGGGGTTCAGGAGGTTATTTGGCTAACAGGAGTTGTATTTGGATACTTCTAGTGTTCTCTTTTAGTGAACTTTTTTTTGGATGATGAAGTTTTGTGGAATAAAAGAACTAACTTCTCAAAAATCCTATATAGAGGGGCTTGTTTGCTATAATCTAAGCAATAATATAATTTATTTTCTTAAGTTTAGTCTATAGTTGTTCCTTTTAGGCAAGGGTTCAAATCTTGGTCCAATGGCAGTATGGGACCGGAGCGGACTGATATACTAACACTCAGTATGGGTTGGTACCTACAGACCAGAGAGAAGAGAAAGACGAGAGGGGAAGGGAGAGTCTTTTTTTCTGTGAGGGGGGTGGTTAGAGCTTCTCTACTGTTATGGTTGGTTTTTTAAACCCTTGTTTGAGGTTCTTCTCTCCTTTGAAGGAAAGAAGAAACTGTAATATTTGTACGCTATTTACTATCTGGTTGGTCATTCCACATGCGACAGTTTGTGTTTGTGCTGATTATTTGAGACAATTTGATGTAAGTTGCATGTCTCTGTACAGCTAACCATGTAATTTCTAATAGCAGAAACTATTGTGGTTTCACTTTATGAAGAAAGGCATATGTTTGCTAATTTATCAAATGTGAAGATCTGAATGTGCTTTGACATTGTCCTTCATACTGTCTTGATTTTTGTGTGCAACAGGGCTTGATACACCCCAATGAGACCGTTCCATGTACTGGTACTTTTCATCCAGAACAATGTCACAGAATAATTTGTCACTGGAACAATATAATAGAACATCAGTTCAAGTTATCCTATATGAAACCAGGCCGAGGCCTCTGGAATGTCTTCCATGATGCACTATCATTGGGTCATTCTCAACTTGCCCACAAGTTGATGATGATTTATTTTATCAGGGACAATGAACAGCTAAAGGTACTTCTTTGATATGTACTTCCTGATTTACTTATCTATTCTGGAATATATGAAATAAGAAAGTATTCTAATCTGAAAATTCTCATTGATTCCAGGACAGATATTTAGGGGATTCTGAGGTAAAGATTCAATATCAAAATCCAAATTGTTTTGAAACAGCTAAAGTACGAAAAGTTGCAGAAACAAAAGCTTGCTATTACGAAGAAGAAACCAACACTAGAAAGTGTGAAAAAGCCTTCCTTGAAATTTTGATTTCAGAAAAGTTTGCCATGTTGTGTGATTTTCTATGGGAAACCTTTGAAGATAATAAGGCTAAATCTTTTTTGGACTTTAGCCTGATTGACTCAAAATTGAAAAATGGGGACTATGAACATTCACCAGAATTGTGTAACAAGGATGTCCAAAAGGTAATTATAATATACTAACACATTTGTTCTTTGATCTAATTGAGCCATGTTGATTTTTACTTGTTTCCGGTTTGCATCAACATTTGTAATGACATCTTGACATGCTTAGAGGTCTCTTGATGGCTAAATCTGTTTCTATATTCAAGTCTGTTTAAAATTCTGTCGTCTCTATATCATTCAGTTTCATGGCTATTTGCATGAAATTAATGTTTTTCTACGTCTCTCTACTGATTTCTAAGGCGGTGATCAGGTTCTCAACCTCATCTGAATGTATCATGCCATTTAACCTGCTGCAGACTCATGTTGGTGTCCATCTGGTGCACGTACTTGTAGTGTGCTGGTTACTGTGTCAGTGGAAGACATATACACACTTGCACCTAAAAATGTTGTTATGTAAAGGCCTGGACCTGACTTGGTGTGTCCCCATGGCCATGCCATATTTGTGCCTGCCTGTGATTGTCAGAGGCCTAGTATTGAATGCCTTTTTTGTTGAATTAGTTTGTGCAGTTCATGTCAAGTTTAGCATGATATGTTAACTGGATCTTTTCACATCAGGGTGCTTAATTGACTTTGTTCTTTATCAGAGTATATCATCCTTCGTAGTCTTTGCTTCAAACTACGATTTCATAATTCGTCAGTTCTTTTTTTTTTTAATTCCTAACTCCAGTGATTGATTGTGGCATTCTATTCTTTGGAAAATCTTCTTTCTGTAGCCATTAATATGATGACTAAATCTTCATAAGATTTGATCAGTCAAATCTGTGGCTATCAGATCTCCTGATAACGTTTTCAGCTTGTCTTTAACCTGCACTTTGTACTTGAAGATGAATGCATCCTTTGCTGTAGGCCATGCATGCTCTTGCTGTAATTTGAGAAGATGAAAAGTTGTTCTAATGTTTACTTCTGGATATCCATGAATTTTGTTATGTTAATGCTTAAGTTTAATAAATAAACTTGATTTTCAAGATTATGTAAAGTACTTGAATCATACAACTTCATTTTTTATGAGGATTTGCTGGCATGCTGAATAAGTAAATTTGCCTTTGCAATTCTCAGATATGGGACAAGGTGCAGAACATCGGTCAAGGAATGATTATTCTAGCTAGTAGTCTTTCAAGCTTGTCAAGGGCTTCCTGTCAGAAGCAGGTATACCTTATTGACCTCCCTTGATTGTACAATCTGCATATCCTATTTTGCGAGTGGTGCATATATCTGAACTACTGTGTGGTCATATGGATGGTAATGTCAGTTTGTAGCACTCTTAGAACTCAGTGCCAGATTTGTGATAAAAAAATCTAAATCATATATGCTGATTTACATTTATAAAATAGCCTGATATGAGACTATGTGCATGTATGCAACAACATTTACTGAACATAAATTGCATTCAGACTGTAGAAGACCTGGTAAATGCAGCTGATGAGCCTAAACCTGAGGTAAATACTTGTCCAAATATGTGGTTTGCATATTTAACTTGCATTACCAGATTGCAGCTTTTCAGCTTCATATTTATCTTGCAGGTGACTTGTCAAATAGGTCTTTTAAAGAAGAATTCAGCAGGATCGTATCCAACGTCACAGTCAGATTGTTCCACAAAACCTGATCAAACAGAGGCATCTGATGTGTACAAAGCTTGCACTTGTAAGCAGTGTGGCACTGAAGCGAATGGCGAAGGCAGCCTTATTTGTGATGGATGTGAGGCAATGTACCACTTCTCCTGCATTAAACCTGCTATTAAAGAGATACCTACTCGGAGCTGGTACTGTGCTGCCTGTAGTACAAACAACAAGGATTTTGCTGATGCGGTCTGCACTGAAGTTAATAAAGGTAGCTTGCACCAAAATTGTGTGGTTTGTGACAGGCTTGAAGTTTCCGAGACACTAGAGGACCTTGATGAGAATGACAGTAGGATCAGAGTAGCTGCTGACTCTGGGGAGAGCTCAGTCTCAAGTATGGAGTCTGAAGAGACACCAGAACTGTCGAGGACTGCTATATCATGCTTGTGCAAGATTTGCGGAACAAGTGAGGGCGAAGAGAAAAAGTTCTTGATATGTGGTCATATTCACTGCCCTTACAGGTTCTATCATATCAGATGCCTAAAAAGTAGTCAGATAGCGAGTCCACAACAACAGAACCAACCGTGTTGGTATTGCCCATCATGCCTCTGCAGGGCCTGCTTTTGCGATAAGGATGATGACAAGATTGTTCTATGTGATGGTTGTGACGAGGCGTATCACACTTACTGCATGAAACCACCTCGTACATCAGTACCCAGGGGACAGTGGTATTGTGTCCCATGCAACATTGCTAGAGCAAGGGAAGGGATGAGAAGATACGAGCAATGGATTTTGCAGCAGCACAGGAAGAATGAAGACAGGCAGTCTAATGAAGTTGGTGGGTCAATGGATTTGCTACTCAGTGCTGCTGAAAAGCTGAGCTCGGAAGAGAAACTGGCTTCACGGCGGTGATACACATCGCTGAAACTTGCGAGGTAGTCTACGCAGGGAACTCGTCAACTTCCTAGCGTTGGTGGTGTGTAGATTGTCCTGTGTTGTTTGTAAGGCTGCTGCATAGAAGTAGCCTAGAAGAATTCAGAGTCGCCTATCTGTTGCATGAGTCTTACAAGGAAATTAAGCTCGATGAGACAAGTCAACAGATTCTTTTGAAGTAGGAACCAGGCTGATGCCTTTTCTCTTTTTGTAACTCACTAAATCTGCAAAACATGAGTTAGAACCTCTTATGCAAGGTAATTTATACATGTATCCTATGAATATAATGTACTTGTTTGAGAAGAATAGCATCAAATTTGGAAGCTTGTTAACTTATCTCGATCTTCCTCACTATTGGTGGAGCTTAAATTGATAAACATGTATGTCCATTGTTTAGAGTCGGAAAATTTGCACAGACAATGATGATATTTCCAAAGCCTTGACTAAAGCACTGAAATTGGTTGACCAGTGGTGGTGAAACAACAGGTGGTGGTGATAGTTTCTGTCCTTTCCCGGAAGACCTTTCCTTCCTGGAGACGGTGAAGTCACTGGAAAAAGGGCAGAAGACATCTCCTTCCCAGATGAATGTGTCTCTCCATGTGTTCCGGAAGTCGAATTCAAGTAGGCAAATCATGTGATTCCTCCTCCAAAAGAGAACAGGAGAGGGTAAGGTGGGTGGGGGGATTTGCCCGGCCCTCCTCCACTCCGCGCCACCCCCATCGTTGGCGTCGAGTGGCAGGGGTAAGCCAGTTTCCGATAGCAACACCTCACTAGGCGGAAGCGGGTGGCCACCATGCGGTCCGCTTCACGTGAACGTGTTCTTCATGGCTGCTGTCCGTATTGGCGCATTAGCATGCAGTGTTAAAAATATAAAATAATAGATAATTTATAATCCAAGAATGATTCCGACGAATGGATTTAAGACTATTTCTGATACTAATATATATATATATATATATTCATGTTCAAGTTAGAGAGTTAACAACATAGGCCTTGTAAAGTCTCTATCGAAACTGTCATAGTGGTTAGTGCATTCTTACATAGTTGATGAGTTTATCCACGTGTGAGTATCTTACATGTCATTTAATTTAATATAATGAGTTTATTATTTTTTTAAAGAAAATACAAGTCTTTTGGATAAAAAATTGGACAATCGAACGCTTGTGAAAAACGAAAAAGAGTTTTATTTTTAATCGGTTCAATTGATGATCGGCTAAGTGGACATCAGGTCGGATACTGTATTATAGCAACCACTGCTGTAGAACTCAATTGGGTCACGAATCTACTCAAGAACTTTTATGCGAAAACAAATTATCAGACAAAGTATATGTTTTTACTACTCAATTAGTGGATTCACTCACAAAGCTTATCAGTATCCCCGTCGGGGGCATGATAACAACTAAGATCTCCCTTGATAACAACATTAACAACAGTCAAGATTTCCCTAATTACATGAGAAAATATCATAAATCTGTTAAAAAAAATCTTTAAAAAATTCTTCCTCACATAAGAAGTATCGTATCAAACTCTAATAGCATCTTCTTCGTATTTTATTTCTAACATGATCATACTTCGTACCAAGAGAAACGTATTCCCAATTGACACTAGCATGATGAGACCAGATCAACTTTACGATTTCGAGACAACGACCAAAATTGACACTAGCATAATAATATCATTTTTGGGCCAAGGATCAAATACTCAGGGCAATGATTGAGATGAGATGTGAAGTGAACAGGATAGTCCATATATCTATCTATCTCTACAATACATGGAGAAGACAAGGACAAAGACAAAGCCTTCTCATGGCAATCAATCTTGTGCTTTGGCCAGTTTCAAGATCACTCCACCATGGAATACAAACTCCAGAAAAAGTGAAAAAGGGTAACAAGACCTCAACTCAAAGATGGAGAAAGCATCAAGTTCTTTGTTCTACCCATATGGGGCAGACTTTGACTGCACTGTCATTGATCTCCATGTGATGCCAGACCTGTCATAGTTCATGAAAGTGGAGTCTCTGCTATGGAGTGATGGGCATGAAAGTGAGAGCATGTCGATGAGCTTGTATGGATCTGAGAACTCTTTTTGCAGCACAACTGTGCAGCTGAAGACGTTGGAGATGACCATCAGTCAATTTCACACCTCTTTCACATAGAATCTTCTTACTGTATTATGTTTCATTGGTTTCCTTTCTGACTAATCCAGAATAAGAACAGTAGACATCCTGTATTGATTTACGTAGATCGGATAGAGCAAGTGGATGCACAGCAGACACTATTTGGAAGATTGCAAGACCAACAATGGTGGCCTGCACACAACACAATCTCTTTTCATCCAACAACGCTGCTAAGGAGTTCAGAAGCTTCAATCCTGCCAAAATGAGACATCAATTTCTCTGCAACTCCATGCAACTATAAGAGCTGCCTCAGCATGGCCGTCACTCAGTATAAACAACACATGAAATAAAAAATCTAAGATGCTTCACAAGCTCTCTCAGCGTAAGCTACCACTGCATGCTTATCCAGTTGTTGCAGCATAATGTGTATGTGCTGGCTGGTAGATAGATAGATAGATAGAGAGAGAGAGAGAGAGAGAGAGAGAGAGAGAGAGAGAGAGAGGTGGCCAGTGGAAGGTCCAAGGAAGGGATGGGTTGGAATTGACCCTCCATGTGAGTCCAAGCAAGAGAACGATGGGGGGATACCAAAATTTAGTTCTTTGGATGCTTGTGATTCTTGTAAACATGCAGAGGAAAGCGAAGTGAGGGAAAGAACATAGTGCAAGAAACAAAAGAGTGGAAGGAGTAGTGGGCTCCTCCAATCCCTCGGCAAACCCTATCGATGCTTCATAGAGTTGCAGGACCAATCAACACTTGTATTGGGGTTGAGATGAGACGTTTAAACCAATCCAAAGTGACGGAAATTAGAATACGATGCATAAACGTTCTTCTTTATGTTTGATTCGAACTACCAATACCTAATCATTAATTCCATACCTTTTTACATGGATCTCAAATGAGGGTTGATTTTGATGAAAGGATAGATGAAGTTGACTTGGTCCATCGGCCCTTCCTACCATATCATCCACCACTGACCCAAGTTAATGCAGTGTCATGGAGCACGACAAGGCTCAAAGGTTCCACCGGCAACACAGTGCCCCCGACGAAGAACCTATAAGCTAAAAGAAGTTTGTCGGAGGGTCAACGAATTCTCCCCCTCATGCTCAAGTCAAAAGGTCTTCTATCTATTCATGTCAAAATGATTGAAGGACAAAGGTCAAAGTTTCTTTTTATTTTACTTGTTCATGCATTGTGAGGGTTTAATTTCCGGACAATCAAACGTATGTCACTTGTAAGCTACATTAGCCCTTTGTCATCTTGCTGCTTGGCCCTTACAAATGCCTCCTCTCGTATCCGAAATCATCATCCCATGCTCTCTCTCTCTCTCTCTCTCTCTCTCTCTCATGGATTTAAGTCCTACCTCTGTTCTCTTGTGCCCTCCATTAGATATCAGCCATGGGAATGCAGGTGGTGTAATCTTCGACTCCTCGAGTCTTCGACAACAGACCACAATCCCCAAAGCCTTCATATGGCCGAGCACCGATAGGCCGGCCGCCACCGAAGAGCTCGACGCCCCGGTGGTGGACCTCGGTGGATTTTTCCACGGCGACGAGGAATCCACCATGCGAGCAGCCAAGCTCGTCGCGAACGCATGCGAACGCCACGGTTTCTTCCAAGTCGTCAATCACGGCGTCGGTGAGCTGCTCGCCCGAGACGCGCTCGACTGCACGGACGAGTTCTTCCGCCTCCCCCTCTGCGACAAGCTCCGCGCCCGGCGGAAGCCCGGCGGCGTGTGGGGCTACTCCGGCGCCCACGCAGATCGCTTCTCCTCCAAGCTGCCATGGAAGGAGACCCTCTCCTTCGGCTACCGCGAGGCCGCCGGCTCCGAGCGCATCGTCATCGACTACTTCGTCTCCGTGCTGGGCGAAGAGTTCGAGAGGATGGGGTAAGCTTCAGCGTCGACCGCACCACCATGCTCGACTCGATGGAACTGTAACGAGCCCAGCCGCTTCTGTTCTTGCAGGTTGGCGTATCAGATGTACTGCGAGGCGATGACAGGCTTGTCGCTGGCGATCATGGAGCTCCTGGCTATCAGCTTGGGTGCGGATCGAATGACCTACCGGGAGTTCTTCGACGACAACAGATCCATAATGCGATGCAACTACTACCCGCCGTGCCAAGAGCCGGAGCTGACGCTCGGCACCGGGCCGCACTGCGATCCCACCGCGCTGACGATTCTGCAGCAGGACCACGTAGGGGGGCTCGAGGTGTTCTCGGGCCGCGCGTGGCGGTACGTGCGGCCCGTACACAACGCTCTCGTCGTCAACATCGGCGACACCTTCATGGTCTGTGATCGTCTCCCACATTACCATGTGTGCTCTGCTCCGAAGCATGCAGAATTCACGTTTACATGCAGCTTTAAGATTCACGTACTCCAAAAACATGTAGACGCAGTAAAATAGGCGAAACAGCGGTGTTGATTAAGTGTCAACATTTTGATGCGTAAATTAATTTTCATTAATCTATTGATAATAATAATTACAATAATTATTTATTATTATTGCTCGACAGGCATTATCTAATGGGAGGTACAAGAGCTGCCTGCACAGAGCGGTGGTGAACAGGCACAGGGAGCGGCGATCGCTGGCCTTCTTCGTGTGCCCTAGGGAGGACAAGGTGATCCGGCCGCCGCCGCCGCCGCCGTTGTCGGAGGATGTGGGCGGCGGGCCGAGGCTGTACCCGGACTTCACATGGGCGCAGTTCATGGACTTCACTCAACGCCATTATCGGGCCGACATGAGGACTCTTCGTAGCTTCGCTAAGTGGCTTGAATCCTCCTCCTCTGCTACAGCAACATGACTTCCTTGTGTTTGCTTCCATCGTTTCGGTCTGTGAATCCTGAGAGGTGTTGAGATCAGAGAGAGCACGGCTCAATTTTGGAGTGTGGAGTTGTGTGTGTCTCTGTCTAAAAAAACCTTTTATTTTCACTTATTCGTTGAACGCTCCATTTTCCATTTATTCCCGTATGACATCGCCACTGCCCCACTACCCACACCCTCGTTTCCTCTGTGTCTCCTCCTCCTTTGCATGTCCTCCCATTCGTCCGATCTCGGTAACATCGACTCTCAACCGAAGGTGGAGAGGGGAGGGCAAGGACAGTGGGGATCATGACAACGGAGAAGAAGAGGTTAGAGGAAAAGAGGAGAGGGTGATGGGGTGTACACAACATAGATGGCCTGCGAGAACAAGGGGGAGACGGCGACTGCAGCAATAAAGAGGAAGAGGTTGGAGGAAGATGGGAGGGGAAGTGGTGACTGCGACGACGGAGAGGAAGAAAGAAGGGGACGTGAGGACGATGGCGACTGGCGGACCGACGAGACAAAGTAAAATGCAGAAAAATCACGCCCGGTGGGACTCGAACCCACAATCGCCTGATTAGAAGTCAGACGCCTTATCCATTAGGCCACGGGCGCTTGTTGATGCGTAATTTATCTTAAAACCTATTATCCTTTTATGGATAACTCTACCTTTGTCACTTTGCAATATTTGGACCGAGTGACAAAGATCCATCACATTTCAATTATAAATTTTGAATTGTCATCAACAATAAAATTGTAGGTTTAATTCTTGAGTTATTATTATTATTTAGACATTGCAGAAACCATTGATGTTATGCTTCATTAGAGTCACAGGATGCGACATCTTTTATTTATCTTCTTCTTCTTCTTCTTTTGATCATCCTCTTTTCTGGTGTAGAATGACTCATGCATGCATGAAACTGTGTGGATGCTGTACTACTCCTGCTCTTGATGCTGGTAGAACATGAGACCCAGTCTGAGAAAACTGCTGCCCATGCACCATCATAGCACAAAATCATGGACAAGAATGATGAAAGGAAGGAACACTCATCCATACCTTTGCAGTGCCCTGTTCAGTGTTCATCTCTTTACCCACCAAAAGCTATCCTCCTTTGTGTTCTTTTATGTTACACCTGCAAAGACGAGAAATGAAAGAAACACCAGCCATCATTCTTCAGCTGGCAGCAGTTTCCATCGCACAGCCTTGTCAGAGCCTCCCTGTGCTGCGCCATCCCCAATTTAGGAGGCCATCTTGGAATCAGATGTTGACTGCTTTGCTGCAATCATGGCGATGATGAGCTGAGGGGACACCTGTGTTGCTTCTGGTCTCTCTTGCGGGCATGAACGTAAGCAGCAATCACATGATGCCCTTTGAGAGCTCCTTCCTCCTCCTTTTTGCATGGCTCTCAGGTGCTTTGAGCCCCTCTCCCTCCCTTTACAACCTTCTTTTCTGTCTCCTTCCGACGTAGATGCTCTTCAGTAACCAAAGGAAGCTTTCCCCCCTCTTCTTGCTGCAGTCTTTGAGCTGTCCGCATAAAACAGAGATAAGATACTGTAGAGTTTTGGCATCAGTTTAGAGACAGGTTATCATGTTCAAACCTGAGGCTGCAGGGGAGACGAGGCGAAGGTCGCTCTCGGTCGCCAACAACAAGGACTCCGTGTAGCTCGATCCACATGGTAATTGGCGATGCCGTACTTTGTGGCGCAGCAATGTCGGATGCTTGTCTGCGGCTGCAGCTACACTTAACCCAGAGGTGAACAGGGGAGGGCATCGCCATGCACTGCTCCTCGCTTAGGGAGGAGGTGGCCGAGGAGTGGGGCAACGCCGTGGTTGGGTTGCGGAGGAGGAGGACAAAAGTGTCCCAATCTTGATGCCAGCTGCACCTCCTCCTGCATTAGCCACCTGAAATCATAGTTATCGGAACGAGATTGAACTCCAATAGGATCATATTAATAATAAACTCATGGCTAATTATCCATGCATTGACAAGATAATTATTAGTATTATGGTCAACTCCTAGAAGAATGAGTCAAAGCCGTGTAATATGACATGCCATGACCATTAAAGCCCGCCAAACTCTCTTCCTTAGTTAAGGGAAGAAGAAAGGAGCAATGAAGAGACAGGTAGAGCTCATCAGCTTGCTTCTCCAGATTCCATGGCTTGCACTTCTTTCTACCACTAAACAATGCGCCATGGCAGATTCCCAATCATCCTTCTCCCTCCACAGCAGACACCCTTCATCATTGCTTTCGACCGATCATCTTCTTAAGGCCGAGCTCCTCCCTTGTCTTGCCACACCCATCCCCCTTGAATCCACCAACCTCGTGTGCTCGTCTTCCGAGCTCCCTTCTCCACCATGAAGCCTTCTTCCAGCTCTGTCAATGGTTTCTTCTCCTTCCTCGCCCATGGCCTCGACGACCTCGACCGTTCCCTGGCGTCCGACGCCTTCATGTCCCTCCAGTTCCTCTACCGCGCCGCGGGCCTGCTCCGGTCGCTCCACTCCCAGCTCACCTACCTGGTGCCGAAGCTCCACCTCCCTGTCGGTGGGAAGTGGCTTGACGAGTACATGGACGAAAGCTCCCGCCTTTGGGACGTCTGCCATGTGATCAAGCTTGGCGTCTCGGGCATGGAGAACTACTGCTCCGCCGGAGCTGACATGGTCTCCTCGCTCGAGGAATGGCGCCGCAATCCCAATTCCCACCACGCCCGCCAGGTCTGCGTTGGCTCCCATGCTCTCGTTCTTCTGTTCCCTCTCAAAGCTCTGACCTTTTTCGACTTCTCTGATCTGTTAAGGTGAAGCGGGCGATATCTATTTGCCGGAGAGAGGCCATGGGGTTGGAGGAGGAAAACAGAGTGCTGATGGAGACGAGGATCGAGCCCATGTCGCTCCGGTTCGACGACCGGGCGCCCATGGAATCCAGGTACAACAACGGATACAATGGCTTCAGGGGAGTGCTGTACGCGCTGAAGAACTCCAGCTCTCTGCTGCTGATGATCCTGCTGTGGGGATCAGTCTCCTGCTGGCCCGAGCCGGCAGTCATGGAGGACTCCCTCTTCTTCGGCCCCGGCTTCATGGCCTCCATAGCGAGGCTGCAGCAGAGGGTGGTAGAAGAGACTGAAGGAACAGACGGCCGGCCGGGAATCCTGATGCATGAGTTCCGGCAGGCGAGGGCCGCGACTGAGGAGCTACTGCAAGAACTGGAGAGGGCTGCGGCCATGGGGTGTGAGTCAGAGATCATGGGAGGAAGCCTAAAGGGGAAGGTGGAGGGATTGAAAGAATGGTTTGGAATGCTGAGAACTGGAACTGACATGCTTGTGGGCCAGATAGATGATTTCTTTGATGAGATCGTGGAAGGAAGAAAGAAACTACTGGATATTTGCAGCCATAGGTGAAGAAGAAGGTAGGCAGAACCAGTAACAAGCAAGCAAGTTCTAACGAGTCTTCACACTGGTTCTTCTTTCTGTGTTCTAACACAAATAGCAGTAACATTTGAGCTTGTTGTTCCTTGCCATCGATCCAAATCTACCGGATTTCTTTGTTTTTCCATGTTATTGCTTTCAGATGTAATAGAAAAGGTTTTGTTTCGAGTATTAGAGGAAGTATAAGACCAAGAAACAGAGTGACTGCTGAGGAAAGGAAGCATTTGTTTGTGTTCAGGAAACTTGTCGTCTTAAAGCTAAGAGGAAACAGGAAGGACGAATCTGCTTCTCTTTCCTCTCGCTCTCTCTCTCTCTCTCTCTCTCCCCCCTTGCTCTGCGTTCCTGTTATTAGCTGCTTTCCTTCTTGCCATCATGAATGGCTCCAGGGGAGCAGGAACAAGAGAAATGTAGGGCTGCAGATTCCTTGTTGCAGTACAAAATTGCAGTTGACAAGACAAGCTGGCACTGCACCTTTTGATGAAAAAAGGCTTCTGGAATGGCAGCCTGGGACTGTGTTCCTTCTCTGCAGGTGAAAAAGGAGGCTGACATGATGAGCCATTGTTTCCATTAGAAAAGACAACATCCACTATTCTTCATGTCAAGAGTTCCAGAGTGTCGATGGAAGACTGAATCCTCTAAATCAAAAAACAACGAGCACTGAAGCTTTTAAGAACATCAAAATCATGAAGCAGGAGAGAGCTATCGATTACATGATCGAACACCTGTTTTAGACTGCTTTCAGAGATCTAGCTTGAAGAGAACCTTTGAGTAGTATACGTAATCCAAGCCAAAAATCCTGCTGATTTGACATAGTGTTGTTCTCTGGCATTTAGTACTTCGATGAATCCACTATTAATTCAAAGCCAGAAAAAGATTCATTCACATTCTAAAAGTTTGATTTCAGCTACTTCTGATAATAATACATGAACTCCAGAATCCCTTCAGCAAATGCTTGGCTCTGTTCTAAGAACATGAAAGTGACTATTAAGTCTGTGTATGAGTTTTATATTCAAAAACATATATGTAATCCAAATTGGATAAGATTAAAATTAACTTATAAGGATCGGATGAGTATATTATTAGCAACTTCAATTTAAGTATTTTGATTAGTAACTTAGACCAAACGAAGTTGATAAACCAGTTAGCCCGATCATGATATCTAAAATCATCTCGTAAGTTGATTTACTAATTCACACGTAATCTTACAATAGTAGAATGCTTATCATAAATAAATAGAGAAAAATATATATATATTTATTATTATGTTCGCTCTTACAAATATTAAAAATATTTATCTATTTTCTTTAAGTCAGTATTAATGATTATGAATATCTGGCAATATATAAAATCATATTATCCAAAGCCCTCATTATTTTATAATTTTTAATCAAAGATATATCTTAAATTATTTTATTTTTTGTCATAATTTTATTTTTGGTTTAATTATCTATCTCGATCTTCGAAACATAAGCACATGTAACTATAATTTAGTATTATATTTATTCACAATAATATTTATACCATTTTATATTTGATTCTTTAATATAATAAATTTTATATCCACTTATTTTTTTTTCGCAAATAGATTATATCCACTTATTTAGTATTATATTTTTTGGGCTAATTTAAAAAAAAATCTTTATTTTTCTCCAAAAAATCATCTATTTTCAGAATTCTTTAACAACATTTTTTTTTTGTCTAATGTATAGAATATTTTTTTTTTCTATGAATCAGTCCATAGGATAAATTTGTTCAATTATAATATTTTTATTTCAATAATATCAAAAATATGACAACACAATACTAAGAAATAGATGATTATAATTATGAAAAAATACTGAAAAAAGTCTAAAAAGAGAAGAATTTTTTTTTTTGTTTTCTAAACATCAGATTTATCATTCTAACATTTCAAAAAAAATACTTCTATTTCTTAAATGGTTATCTTAATCATATGATTATAAAAAATATTTAATATAAGATGAGAGAGCGTCAATTTTATACTGTGACGCGAATCGAAGTCGGGAGGTTAACCGTCGCTTTCTTCCTTCCTATTCTTCGTTTGTTTGGGTCGGCGTCGTTGCTGAAGGCAAACAAACACTCACGCGGAACCGCGGACTCCACATCGATGTTTGTTGTAGTCCTATTTATAACCGAAGAGGCGAGAGAGAGAGAGAGAGAGAGAGAGCGAGAGAGAGAGGTGAATGGAGTCGCCGCCACAGGACGACACCTGCTCGATCTGCCTTGGAAGCTTCACGCACCCCTGCCAAGCCAATTGTTCCCATTGGTTCTGCGGTGAGGCCTAACCCCCTCCTCCCCTTTCTCTGCTACCGAATCTCGAACCCTAGTTTGCGGCTGTAGGATGCAAGTTTGACATTCTTTTGTTTCTAATCTCTCTCTGTTTGGTTGCTGATTGCAATCTTGAGTCCTAATCCGCAGTTCTAGGGTGCAAATTTAACATTCTTTTGTTTCGAATCTCTGGGGTTTCTCTCTCCCGATTTCGATCGAGTTTTCACATCGAAATCGGGGAGTTCCTCTCTGACATCCGCACCAGTAAGTGGGATCAATTGCAATCCAATTGAGCTTTCTCATTGAAATCCGAATTTTGCGCTGATCTCTTTCCCCTTGTTAATTGGGATCAATTGCGAAGCTCGTAATGATTATTGGGAGCATGGGATTGGCCACATTCAATGGACAAGGATTTATCTATAGATCTTAAGCAAGGGAGTGAAGAAGTGGAAGATAAGGGAAGGGATTAGAAGTAGAAAGAGGTCGATTAGGGAGCAAAGCCGCCGTCAAGGAGGCTAAAAAATGGACTCCTTTTCTGCTTTGCTTTGTTCGGTTGCCACCCTTTTGAAGGGATAAGTTGCTATGGTGATAGAGATCAGTGACTAATATTTCTACCAAAGAATTTAGCCTCCATTTGGTGCTACCAAATAAGGCTTAATTAAAACAAACAAATTAATTAGATATCATGAACTGTTCTGTTTTTTTACATCATCAAGGTGCTGCTTTAATATGTTTGGTTAACACTGTCTTTGAAAGGTTACATGTAAACTTTCTCAGAAAAATGACGGCAACCTTTTTTAATTCTGCATTGTTTTCCTTTTCCCTGTGATTGTGTTCCAGTCACTTTCTGTCATTGGTTCTGACATGAATTCTTGTTTTCATGGTGATTAATCATTGAAAATAATTAAAAGTTCCCATCCTCTGTGTGTGTGATGTCTCTTGTAGTTAGTCATTGAGATCTTACTTGAATTAATGAAGTATAACCATTTATATTTTTCAGTAGCAACATTCGTCCATATTGCTGATCATAACTGTGACAAAATTGCTTAGATGAGATGTATGGTTTGTAGCTTTAAAGATTAGTGTTATCATCTACCTTTAATATCTTGATTGATGTGCACCTGATACCTGATTAACACTGGTATAAGAAAATAGTTTGGCACAACTGTTGAAGTTAAATGACACTACAGTCAGAAGTATTATTATTTCTTAATGTATTGTTAATTGATTGATCATGGTCGTTTAAGATTATTCTCTATACACTCACAGGAGAGTGTATTCTGAGCGTCTGGCATCATGGATCCATCTTTCAGCAATGCAAATGCCCCATTTGTCGTTGTTTCATAAATTTACTGAAACCTACTGATGCCAGTGTTCAAGAGGGCAAGGACAGAAAAGCTAACCAGGTTCTTAAAAGCATTAAGAAGTACAACCGTTCATTTGGTGGAGAACCATCCAGCCTCATACAGGTAAATTCCCATTATAGACATGAAATTTCATAGGGGTTAATAAGAAAGTTGATTCTAAGAAATATTATCTGCCTGTCAAATTCATCTTGTTTCAAATGATAGATCCCGGGAAAAGACTTGCAAATGGAATTTATGCTTTTATACAAACCTTTACTTTTTACAAAGAGTTAAATTTAAGATATTGTTAGGTCAATTCCAACAAAAAAGTTAGTTCTAGTTGGGAAAGAAAAATTATAATAAATTGATGGAATGCAATATTCATGTTGTTTTAGAAGGATGTTAGAGGGAAATATGAAGCATATCCACCAATTTGTTTTCTACTTCACCGTATGTATCTAGTTCATGTGTAAAGCATTTAAGTCCTAAACAGTTAGAACATTTACTGCTCCTTGACCTGAGGCTCTGTTTAAAGAGAATTTTCAGATTATTTGCTTAGTTTATTTGTGTTGGTTTTATTTATCAAGTTATTTGATGCATAGATGATACCACAACCGAAAACCAAGTCACTAAAAGATCATCTATTTTGGAATCACAGAAGTTACAGGACCTTCCATTCTTCATCAGAAGGCTGGCAATGGAACTGATGGATCCGCGGAGGCCACTGCCTTCTCTCTTCAGAGCACATATCACTTTTGCCGTAAGTAAAAGTGAAATTTCAGGAAAAATGATGATGCAAAATATTTTAAATTAATTAGTTACAAGTCTGTATCTAGTTGCTAAAGAGCAACTCTTAGCTGTATGCATGCATCTGTGCATGCAGACGAGCAGGGTTGCGGATCTGCGGCATCAGTGCGTGGGTGCAGGCCTGCTTGTGCGCATGCACATTCTCCTGAAATTGTTATGTTCTATAAAACTGCATCTGTTGTTGTATGCAAAGCTATGCCTTGTTTCTTTCTTTGTATGTTTTCTCTAAGTTCTTGATGTTTATGCATTTGTGATTCTTAAGTGGCATAACCAACATGTCCAGACGAGTTTTGTTAATTTGATTGGTAGTTATTTGTCTAATAACATATCTAGGTTTGTTAATGGAAACGTTGGCAATTACTGTGCACTCATAGATATGACAATCACAAACCAAAGGTAGGTTAGAATTCTTTTATAGTAAAGGTGCATAAAAAATGTGTTCGTTGGTAAAAGAGATGGTCTTGCATGGGCTCAAATATAAAAAGTGGAATTCTGATATATGTTCAGAATTTTGACCCTAGATGAGCAAGATGTCATAACACCGAGTTATGTCCATATTATTTCTAGTTTGATATGCTACCAAATGTTCCTATATGATCACATTAAATACTTTTATATATATTTTTCCTTCAAGGCTATCATTCTGTTGTTTTAATATGCTTATTCACATCTCTTCCAAGCAAAAAATATATCAAACAACACTTATTTGGATTTTAGAATTCTGATATTAATTGAGGAACCAATACAAGTGACAGTCCGATGACAAACAATAAGAAAATAAAGTTTTAGAACATTAATGTAAATTCATATGACCAATTATATTTTACCTTGATTTTAGTACCAGTAACAATAAAGAATTGATTGTAACATGTGAGAATGGCGACTATATGCCGTAGAGTAATCCAGATATGCAGTCCTATGCTCACAATTAGGTGGACAGCATATGCTAATTTTAGTTATATCTATCTGGCTTACATAAGCAATATTCTATTATGCATAGCCACATGGTCGTACACCACATAAGGAAACACTGTTTGGAACACTGAGCATGTGGAAAATTTGTTTCTATCTCCCCGTTATCTGATAGTAGCACCAAATTTTAGTGACAAAATTATTGTTACTATGTATGGAGATGAGAACACAAATGGAAATCGCTTTGATCATATATACATTTTATGAAAGGTAAGTTTATTGAGATTTAAATTTTTGCAGCTGTCACTAAGTGCAATGTATGTGCTGAGTCCGGTGGACATGCTTCCAGAAGGTAAGACCACATGTTCATGATTATTTATGGGTATTTGCCTTAAAAAGTTTTGTATTTTGACAACCACATATCATGTTTTAACAATTGATGTTGATACTGTTGGACAGACGAATATGGAGTCGTTGGTTTACTAGACGATCTCCTCGTTTTGCTGGTTGTTTTCCTGCATATTGCTTTTGTGTACTGTTTGATTCATCACCGGCATGGAGGTTCTTGAATTGCTCTCATCTCCAGCCAAATTTGCAGGTTATTTTCATCAACCGTCAGAAGATGCTGTTCATTGTAACACTGGTAATCTCTATTCTCCAGTATTTGCACATGTTATTATTTCATGTTAAAAGAAGTACTTGCTACTATAATCATATGTTGCATTTTTTTATGCCTCTACATGTTAAAAGTGATTTTCTGGTATGCCATAGTGCTTGCTTAATGAGGGATTGCACTTCAATTTTATTAGTCTCAGGAGGGTTGCTCCATATTGTGGGATGGGCAAACCTTTTAAGTTGTCATCAATTACTGAAACATCACCAAAGTAGCTTCTCTTCTAGGTTTCCAGGATAGCTTGGTTGTTTGAGTGATGCCATCTTTTCCCAGTCCTATACAGATGATCTTTGAAAACTGATCAAACCTTAGGAAACTAGCTTAGTATGCCCAACAGTGACTGCTCTAAAGTTGTGGGAAATAAAAAGTGTTCTGGGAGTTGATTCAAAGAATCATAGTGTTGGTCAACATATTGTTTTCTTGGTGTATAACTAACTGGTTAAGACAACAACCATAAGGAGTCGTAACACCATTTTATTTCCATCCACTGCATGCCAACATGAGTGTCATTTGGAGGTGTCAAATCTATGTATGATACGGGTAGTTCATTTGTTTCTGAAAATATAATTTGGTAGTGAGAAAAAGAAAGCGATAAAAGAAATGGTCAAGGATTTGACATATTAGAGGTTTCAATATGAAAGAAATGTCAGACAATGCAAATCAAATTTTGTAATGAAAAAAAATGGTCAAAAGTACTTGATATCAAAGATATAAACGATGTGTTCAAAGGTTTCATTTATGACGCAAATGTAAAAGAAAATTGAAAGATTTTAAGTTTACAGCCTGACGCAGATGAAAACTAAAGTAGGTTGAGGTCAAATCGATGAATGTAAGAAGCCAGAGAGAGAACAGAAGATTACAAGATTCCAACAAGTCAAAGAAATTACATATTTCAGATGGAATAGAAGTTACATTAGCCTTAGATCCGAAAGCCTCAAGTCGATGTAGAACAATTGGCGAGTTTTGATTCTGTTAAGTTAGGGTTTTAATTACGTGGTTTTAATCATTTGATGCCGGCAATATCCCCCACGGAGAGCGTGTATCCCACGCAGCGTGATGAACGAGAAACACATTCAGACACCTGTATTCTCAATCACTCCATCAATTAAATTAAAACAGATTGGAATACAAGCAAACAATATCAGGTGGAATAAAAAAAGTAACCTTCCTTTGCTTTATCAAACATAGCATAATAATAGAAATGATAGAAGAAATCAAAATTCGATGAGGATGTACTCGTCCTTAGAAACTTTATTAGATCAAGTAACAAAAAAAAGACAACCTTATTAGATCAAGCAAGAAAAAAAAGAAAAATGATAAGAGGAAACATGAAAACTAAAATAAATGACCAATGAATTGATGGCTATATTACGTTTGAAAGAGAGGAAAACGATAACAATGATTTTATCGTTCTTAGAAAAGCAATGACAGTATTTATCTTTCTTAAAATGATAATAATAATGATTAAAATTTATAAATTTATCTTTCTTAAAATTTAAAAATAAAAATTATATATATATATATATTATATTTTAATTTTTATTACTGTTATTGATAAAAGTACAATGAAAAATATATAATCATAAAATTAAAAAAAAATATTAATTTACTAAATAAAATAAAAGAATTTCTCTTGTAGTTTAAAATTTATACACAAAATACTTATAAATCATCGTTCATTTCCACATTGAGCATGTATATATTCTCTTCCCTACCTAATCATTTCTTACATGTAAAATAAAATTTATAATTAATAATCATTATATATCTTTATAATTTTAGTTAGGTAAATATATATCATGTCATTAATATAACATTTTAAAATCATTGATGTAAGCTATTTAATGCTAAATATCTTATGCTATGATTTTTTTAGCAAGTATAATCCTAAAATATAATATATGTACAATAAGAAGGTAAAATTTTCCATTGAAATGTTCTATATGCTTATATTATATGCACACATAGAAATATAACAAATTCATACACTTGTAAACATTATATCATATCATGTACACATACATCACACATCATCGTAATATATACATGCATTGTTACACCACACGTCATAATACATATATATTTTTTCATACCGCACGGCATAATATATAGATGTATTCACATACTGTATGTCATAATATATATATATATATATATATATATATATATATATATATATATATATATATATATATATATATATACTCCCACATCACATGTCATAATACATATGTGCACTATCACACTGCACGTCATAATATATACGTGCATTCTCATAAAGTGTACGATGTAACACATTCACGCATTCTCACACCACACCATAAAAAACACGTACACTCTCACATCACACATCATTATATATACATGCATACAATAATTTTTATTACAGTTCATATATTTTTATACTTATAAAATATATACATTCATATTTAATGCATGCTTAACTCATGACAATCAAAACATACTTTCTGAAATAAATTATGCATATAATAATTTATATGATCACTATTCAATTATGAATTAAACTTATACTTGATTGAACTCAAAAATGAAAATGCCAATGAAAGATCACGTTCCTTGATAATTGAGTGTGCTAGGAAATGATACACCTATCAAGTTAAGAGCATAGTAGCATTCCAACACTATATGTCATAATACATATATGCACTCTCACCGCACGTCATAATATATACGTGCATTCTCACATTACACGTTATAGCATATACATATAGTGTACGACGTAACACATTCATGCATTCTCACACCACACATCATAAAAAATACGTACACTCCCACATCACACATCATTATATATATATATATGCATACAATAATTTTTATTATAATTCATATATTTTTATACTTATAAAATATATATATTCATATTTAATTCATGCTTAACTCATGACAATCAAAACATATTTTCTGAAATACATTATGCATATAATAATTTATATGATCACTATTCAATTGTGAATTAAACTTATACTTTGAACTCAAAAATGAAAATGCCAATGAAAGATCACGTTCCTTGATAATTGAGTGTGCTAGGAAATGATACACCTATCAAGTTAAGAGCATAGTATCATAAGATATTTTAATTACGAAACCTTACCTAATGAATTATCAATTTATAATAATTTATAAAAAAAAATATTTGATAAAATCCCTTATAAAATAAATTATGTTCACCTTAAAAATCTTTCTAGATTTTACCATCAAATTTTTTAATAATTTACTCTATAATCAAATGAAGTAGTTGGTATTGATCAAATCATCGTACAATTCTATGAAGAAATTTCACTTTACTATTCTAGTTAATTAAACGATCTTATATTATCATAAAATTTTATAAAAAAATTACTCAATCTATAATCAAATGAACTAATTAGTATCGATCAAACCATCATATAATTTTACGAAAAAATTTGACTTTACTATTCTAGCTAACTAAACAACCTTAAATTATCATAAACTTTTATAGAAAACTAATAGACATAAAACTAAATTCAACTACCAACATATATTTTGTCCTTTTGTTATGTTATTAGGTTAGGCCTATTTGAATTTATAATCCACATATCTTAGTGTATATAGATAGTATTCACTTAACTCCTAATTTCACAAAACTCCAAGGAAACCTTTTAAAACATATCAGAGAAAACCTATTCACATATCTAAGGGGGCCAATTTAACTTGAATAGAACTCTTTCTCAGAAAATAAGGGACTGTTAGATATCTCATATTGGGACAATCACAACTTTATGTACCAATCGTATATTGATGTCATATTAGAGGCCATACAACTATAAGAGAATCATCCAAAACATATCCAAAAATCAAAGATAAATTTGAAATCTAGGTGACTCAAAAGCAATAAAAAAAATCTGCCTATAATCTATAAAACTAAAACCCTAGATATAACAAGAAAAGATTAAGTTTTTCTTACCTCAATCTTTCTTAGAGTTAGGGTTTCTTAGCCTTAATAAAAAAAATTTAAAAAAAATAACTAAGAATAAGAGAAAAAAATAAGTTATAAAGTTGATAGATAAGACAAAGGCAAAGTTAGAGATGCTTAAGAGATTATTTTGAAGTCTAGAATTTAATCTCATTATGCCTTATTTCAAATTTTTATCATCTTTTTCTTCTTTTACTAATATAATTATAAGACTACAACAACCTCAATTAACATATTATAAAACACTAAAAAATAATATTTTTAAAAAATATATACTTCATTCTTAATTCAAAGTGTATGAAACTCGAATATCACACACACACACACACACACACATATAATTTAAATTACCAATTTGATAAAAGAAAATTTCATCTACAATCAAAGCTCAACACAGTCTGTCCTAGTTGACCCACTAAAATCAAACCAACTTCTGCAGCAGCATCCGCCAACAAACATAATGGTAAAAAGTTTGAATTATAGTAAATCCAAACTGTATCAATGAGTCAGACACGCTGACACTATGATAAAGCAAAGGCTCAAATGCCTTTGTACAGCAAATGATTCTTCGTACTCCCATGCTACCATGAGTCAGTGCAGAATGTGTGAAGCGAATACACGAGAGAGTATCTTGAGAACCATTTGGTAATAGGTAATCTACCTCAAGCTATAATTTTATCAGGTCTTGACTTTTGGAACCATAGCAACCAGCCACATTGTTTTCCAGTCGGCCCTAGTAATGTCACATGAAGGCTGCTCTTTAACGAGGGAACTATATGGATTCTGGCAAGTCATGATCCCCTTCAGATGGGGAGACCAGCACCAAACATTTTCTTCTGGGGAGAGTGGCACATGGATGACAGCTACCTTCTTAATCAGGCTAGGATGAAAAACTTTCAAGTAAATAATCTATGTTCCATTTGTTAGCATAAAGCAAATCAGCAAAATTGCAGTATTCATCACAATTTACAAATGTAGCAGAAAGAGAAGAGGAGTACCACATAAGTAGGGATCATTCCACGTATTGATACTGGGTGTTTGTTCAACAGAAAATCCAGTTTACCTATGAGTTATTCTCTGAGTGGAAAAATAACGGACGGTTGGAAGAGGGGGATGAACTTGGAAAGGAACAGATAGAGACTTCTTTCTTGTGTTGCCTGCTTAGCTTTGGACTCTTTGGAACCATCGCAACGATTATCATAGGCCTAGGTAAGATCTCTAATGGCATAGAGTGTGTGCTCTAATCAATGAGGAAATGATTATGATACACCAACCCTAGGGGGATGTAGAGGACTGGATGCAGCAAGAATTAGCATACTACCCAACTAACTTTGGGTTTGCTATTGTGACTGATGCTTCATGGGTGAGTGCTGCTGATATCGCAGGTATAGGTGTTGTCATTAAGGTCGAGCATGGACAGATAATTGCTGCAGGATGCTCTCGTGCATCAGCCAGTTCGGAGATGGCTGCTGAAAGCGAAGCAGTGTTGGATGGATTACATTTGGCAGCTGACAAGGGGCTTCATAGCATCTGGATCAGATCAGATTGCCTTCAGGTGGTGAAGGCCCTAAACAATTATGATGCCATGCCATGGATTTTTTAGGAATATACTCACTCTATGACAGTTGGCTATTTTTTGATAGAGTATCAGTTGTGAAATGTTTTTTGCCTAGAGAATGTAACAAGCAGGCTCATTGTAACTCATAGTTGGCATGGTGACTTACCATGGTCTTATGGGTATTTTGTACTCTTAATTTATATCTAATACAGCCTTTTGTTTTAAAAAACAATACTTTTTTGTTTGGAGAGCTCCAAAAGGCCAACATGTTATTAGAAAGCACACATTCAATGAAGTCACATTTTTAGACCAGAAAGTGCAGTGAAGCTCTTCCTAATATGCGTATAGAAAAATAAACAGTGAATGGATGTCAGTCTATTCTAGTAAACGACATTAGCAGCCACTGATGCATCAAATTCCAACAGAATGTGCAAAGAGAGAATGCAGCTCACCAAGTTTCAATCGTGGTGGAAGTCGGGCGAGAATTGATCCCTTAGGTTACTTGTCCTGATGTAGCTTCAGGTAATCAGAAATATGCCACCCTACCCCTCAAAAAAGAAACATAAGGAACAGCGGTCATTTCTTTTGTTAGAAGCATGAAATCATGAGGTTCTAAGGTGAGAATCATACATCTCCAACAGCAAATTGATCTTTTACATTCAGCGGAGGCTGCACCCACTCGGACATATATATAGGCATTGTACCATATTTTCTGTCATAAGTAAACTTATCTGCATGACAGTAATTGAAAGAAGTTATTCTAAGAAACCAAAGAATAGACTAAACGTGGGCATAAATTCACCACAAACTTGGAAAAGGAAGGAATGACAAACCTGAAACTTGCAAGTGTATTCGGTGGGTAACAAATGCCTGCATATGTAATTAGCAAGGATTACTAAATTATCCTCATTTGCCACAAAAAAGACAAGGAAATAGCCAATTAATTCAACCCCTTCCATTGATGAATGCAATGGGAACACATAATTATTTTGTTTGCAGTTCTTTAGTGTATTAGTTGTGCCAAAATGCAACTCATATAAGCATAAAAAACTAATGATAAAAAACATAAAGGAAACCTGCCACGCCGAAGGCATGTACTCACGGTACAAGAACTTCTCAATTTGCTTGTTTGAAGTTCTCCATTGGTTTCTATCCTCTGAAGACCATGTTGTAGGAGTCCTGTCAACGGAAACAGCATGGCAAAGAAGACTTCTGATCAGTAGTTCCAATACGACAAAACATTTTCTTCAGTACAGAGAACTAGAGTTACTCTGCCTGCTGCAGCAATACCAAACAAATCAACCCAGATTTGTACAATTTTGATCAGAACAATCATAGAGGTTTCCTATGAATGAGCTCTTTCAAGATCACACACATTCTCAATTTTTCTGACACATCTTCTGCACTTAAACATCAACCAAAAGGGTCAAAGAAATTGGCAGCCATTGCCATGTAAGGTCCTAAAAGTTTATACAAAACAATCATGAATATTAACACAAAAATTAGAACTGGGAATGTCCTTACAATATCTGCAATTATGTATTTTAGCATGTTTATGCCCTCCAAAAGTTGGAAAGAACACACCCTTTTGTACCATATAAGTGGACTGTTGTATTTTAGTTATCCAAAAATAGCTTCTTTTTTACCCCAAGATTTATTTTTACAAGGGAAAAATGAAAGTTTTTAAAGTAAAAAAAAAAATCATGAACTTAGTGGCAAGTTTTGTACCCTTTTGTACCATATAAGTGGCAAGTTTTTTAAGTAGAAAAAAAATACATCCTCCAAGAAAAAAATATAAGTTTTTGAAGTAGAAATAGCAAATAGCAAATCTTGGACTTAGTGGCCTGCTAAATTTGCATTGTCAATATTAAGAAGGCTTGAGGCTATTTAACTAAGAAAATGTCAATATTGGAAAAAGAACAGGCAATGAACATTTATATGTCTACCTATACCACAACAAAATCCAATGAATTACAAAGACATCAAAAATCATTACCACAACCTCCAAGTCCACCATCAAGATACGCACAATGAAATGAATGCACTAGAAAGGTCAAAACATAGAACTACAATATACCAATTCTAAATAAACAATATACCAATTCTAGATATCAAGTTGCCATATTCAAAGTGAAAATATTGGAGAAAAAGTAGCTTACTGAAACAAACCATCTGTAAGGCTACACCAATATGGCAAGAAAAAGCCAAACAGATTGGCAGTGAAAAAGATATAAAAGGGTTAGAGCGAAAGGTATATGACAGAATATGAAAAACAGAACAAGAGCGAAGATCAAGCGGAGAGATAGGTCACCCAGACAAAAGACAACTCTCAAATAGATTATGTATCTTCATACTTGCACAATCCTTCAACAGAGGGATAAATCTAAACCCATAATCCAACTCTTTAGGACTGTTAAGTACAAAAAAGATAAATTTAATCCTTTAACAAAAAGATAAATTTAAACCTATAATCCAACTCTACGTCAAGAATCCATTAATCTCATTGTCAACCATCTCTTCCCCTCCAGGAGAAGAAAAGCAACTCGATTTGTAAAAGATGGTCTCTATATCATGGTTATTGCATGGAGCACAATGATATGTCGCGTTCAATTTTGTCCCTCACTTATAACCTCATAAGTCATAAAATAACAATTGTAACACATAGCATTTTAACGTAACAATTGTAACACAGCATTTTAACAGATGCAAGTTTTGAGTGTAAGCAAAGGGAGCAGTACTAATATCAGGTTATATCCAAGTATTGTTGTTTCAGAGCATATGCCGAGCATAGTTCGCATTACCGGCCTGTACCAGTGTATCAATCATCTGTCAGTATGATACGTACCAAACAGTACCGAACATATCAACACATAATATACTGAGGTGTAATGATGTACCGCCCATATCGGTCCTTTGTCGGACTGGTACATACCACCCGAACCAAGCAGTATGCTTCGATATGTCAAACCTTGATGCCAAGTACTTTTTGGCACAACAAAATGGCATGCAAATTTGGCAGCCAGCACAGGCTAAAAATTGGCTACATTATGTATTGGCACCTTTAACATAGGTCACCAGAATACATTGTTAACTCTCCATCACCATGCGTGTTGACCTGTTCTGGCACATGCTGATCGACAAATGCAATCCTTTGTTATATCACATTCATTTATACCAAAGACACTTGGAAGGAATATACTTTGCAATGTCAACACTAGATTAAAGAATGATAATAAAAATTTTGAAACATCAAAAAAATGGATATCAACCAACCTTTGTACATCAGTTGTTGATGATCCAGCAAAAAATATACATGATTTGGAAGCCAACACCAATAGAGGTTGCACCTCTAAAAATTTACGCATTTCTTCAACAATAGATTCCACCAGATTTTGAAATGACATGATTTTCCTGCAAAACATACCAATGAGACTAACAAAAAAAGATTGGTCCCAGGCATTGAGCATCGATTTATCCAATGTGTTCAACATGAGGCATGCTTAAGGAGAGTAGAAAAATGAAAATGACAAGTGAATTTAAGTTTAATACTAGGTAGGATATCAGAGGAGTCAGATGTATAATCTATATATAATCTATTAACAAATTAGAGAGCCTTTGAGACCTGTTAATAAAAACATAATAAAGAGGACCATAAGACCTAGTCTTTTCAATGCGCTTGGATGATAGGTGGGTTGAAAAGGCTTCTGTTATAACTCTAGTCCTGATGTAAGCTAGTCCTTTAACTAATAGGTGAAAAAATTAAGACACAAATCATACAGTTTCAGACATCAACCAAAACCCCCTTAAACACAACCCTCAGCCAAGAAAAGGTCATGTGGGCTTTGCATCTGTATCATGGTACTCTTACCCTCCTCCAAAGAAAATGAGGTGATCTCTTGAGACAACACTTCTCATATGAATCCTCTAGTCATCCTTGCTATACTGCTCCAGAATTTGCATGTACAGATGCCTTCTGCTGGAGCTTAGAACGGTGTGGAGGTCCACATAGGACTCTTATTGAATTAAACAGACATTACATGTGATCACCATGTAGGAAGATCGGATCTTTAACAACACCCTTATTCAGCATAGGTTTTGAGAGTTAAAAGAAGCTGACGTGAAGTATACCTACCTCGTACAATTACCATAAGGTGAAGACTGGGAAGCTCTATCAATCCAGTAAAAAGCTCCAATGCTGTCAAAGAAAGTCAAGAAAATGTCATCAGAGTACAATCAGTTTCTTGGGCATGCTAAGTTCATTTGTTTGAGATATGAAGATAAAGGTTCACTGAAAACTGAAACAGGTGAACAGAAAAGGATAACAAAATTTACACAACAATTCAATCTTAAGACCTAACAGGGCCACATGATTATGTTCAACGGTCTAATTAAATTGTCATAATTTGTCTATCACAAACCTTATTTGATCTTTGGTAACAAGTACCTGGAAAAACTAGGCTAAGAAAAGAATTATTGCTTCTTTTTATTGGGATCATTGTACCCTTTTGGAATTGTATTCCAAAGCTCACTTTCCAATTCATGATAATTTTGCATTCCTAGTCAATGTGACACCCAATACAGATCCACAAATGAGGAAAGCAATCAAATCTTCGTTATTTAGTTTTGCAAGAATAAGCCAAGACAAATAAATTTCATATATGTTCCAACACTAGAATCCTTGCAATAAAAGCTCAAAATAACAAAAGCACTAACAAAAAGAACATCAATGAGTTCATGCCTAATTACTTAACAAGACTGGCATCTTACTTGTTATAGCAAGTGATTAAATGTTAGATAGACAAATTAAAGAATGTTACACCTACATTGTGAAACATAATGTAAGAGAGATTTAAGGTTAAGTTCTAACAAGCAACTTCAAGTTGTCCCATGTTGCCAACACCCAGAACCTCCATCCAGATAAACATTGTCAGCTATGATGTCAAATAAATCAAGATGAGTTATCATACTTGTCAAAAAGAAACATAGATTCAGAACCTTCAACTTTCACAATGAATCAATTAAGCTCCAACCAGTACATTTAGCTATCAACTGGCAAAAATATCATAATATAAAGCTAACAAAATAAAACAGCCTATGAAGGATGGTGAAACCACAACATGATGAATGGGCATGAATGTATACATCCTAAAAGTGAAGATAACATGCAAGTATTATTTATCAGGTACATGAGAAATTTTGAGATAAATAACTCATCAATACAAAGCAGATGAAACAGGTTAAAAATGCTACAATTATACTACTAATTTATAACATTGTTAAATGTAAAAATGGATGATATACCAACTCCCACCCAACACATCAAATATATTGTATATTTAGTAATCATGGATAGCACCAAATTAACTATAGAATGTTATGTGAAAGGGCCATGCGGCGTAGTCTCAAGTTATTGATCTAATGGTGTACAGAATTCTTTTCGTATTAAAAGATGGGAAGTTGAAAACAGATGAGGACCTATCTATCATAAGGAATTGGATACCAACACCAAGAGCTTCACTTTCAGTTTGAGCGTGTGAGTGCATGGTCTGTAAAATCAATCAATACAAGAATGGTAAACTGAATCAGCTGAGTCTTTTATATGAAAAAAAAATAAACATTAACCATGCATTAGTCCCAATATTTTTCTACTTCATCAGTTATCAAAATGGTATATCATTCAAATCTTTTGCACTGATACACTGGATTACTAGAATTTACTTGTTTTTCTCATAATGATGAGTGAAGTTAATAAAACTGTGTGATCTCTATAACTATCATACACATGCAATTAAGGGCCATGAGTATAAGTGAATGCAAAGCTGCATTTGATTATCAATGATCTAAATTCAAGACAACTATGAATAGAGATAATAATGAAATATATAACTAAAACTTTTTTTTATTGCACTTAAACATTGCAATTCTAGAAGTTAGCATTTGAAATATTTGGAAGGATGCAAATTGCAATGTTTAAGCTATATACTCATATGTGCAGTTTATTGTGAAACTTGTATTTTAAAGATAAATGATTCCAAGTTTTACAAGAAAAAAAATAAAGAAAAGTCAACTTAAGCAATGCTCATAAGCACCTTAACAAATCATTATACTGTGAAAGCTGTAGGTGCAGGTACAATGTTTATGTCAAAGCTGAAAAAATATCTACAATCTTCATAAGTATACGAGCAAGGATACAAGTTCCTAGTCCTACTATTTATAAGGTGATATTTGGTTAATGAAGAGAGCTTGCCTTCAAAGCAGCTATAAATTCATAGCTATCGTAACAACGGATGTACAAGAAGCGCCTCATGCAAGCTAAAAGTAATTCGTCATCATATTCTTGAGAGCCCTCTTGTACTCCATGACCAAAATTGTTGGTAGATCCTGTAAAAGATTAATCTAAAGTGAAATCTTCTAAAAGTAGCAACTCCGGAAAAGTCATTCGTATAATGTGTGAATTTATACAGAATATATCTTTCTGGATAGAACAGAAACATAAGCAGATGAACAGACATGCAAGGGGAGTGATTAGTAATAATAATACTCTTTCCCTCAAAAGTCCATTTGAAGCAAGAGAACATATCAGTAATGAAGTTATATTTTCCAGTAATGAAAAGATACTAATCCACTTCAATCGGAAAAGAGAAGTACAAGCAAGCATAAACATTAGATTCATGATCACCAGCATGTATAACCCAACCCTAGAATTATATCCAAGACAAGAAAATGAGAAAACATCATACGACTAGAGATAAAGTAAATCAAGTCATGAGACACATGAGATCTCACATGAAGAAGACCTTTTTCTTTTCTTTCATTCTTCATACAGATTTTAGATCTTACAAATATAATTTTCCTCTTATAGTAGTAATCCAATAACAGAACCTCAAGCTAGAAGCATCTTTCTCCATTGCAAAACTGAATTAATTGTTGACTGTAACCAAATTGCAATATGCTCAACCTTAAATTACACAAAGATGACCCAATCTCAACTATGCAGAAACAGCTGATATGGAGACATTACTCTTCCAGAATGGCCTTCATTTTCCAGTCTAAATCTTCTAGTAGTTAGTTGCAACCAAGCCAACTGCCAAAAGCATATAGCAAAAAACATTACCCAGTGAGGATTTTGTGCCACTGAAAAGAATGGTCAAACTCAGAGATCCCATTTTGCCAATCAACAAAACTGTTCCACTGGTGAGAATGCGAAACACCAAATTCTAGATCCAAGCAACTGCAATATTCTTAACAAAGTTCTGAGTCATTCAATGAAGTAGGCAGTAAATTTGTTAACTATGTTCGCTCATCTATTTGATTAGACAATATGAGAGGCCATTTATGAGCGATAGAAACCTACCAGTTTTAGTAAAAGGCAAGGGCTTGGGTGTACATGTACAATGTTTGACCGTACTTTTTAAAAACTAGTAAATGCAAAGGAAATCACACTTCATACTGTACTAAGGGCTTTCTAAAGAATAATACATAGAGCAGATATATGAGACAGATACATCAAATCTCTGGCTACTTGTAACCAAAGTATTGCTCTAACGACAGTATTTTTCATCTTCCTGATCTTGATCCCTTGCTCCATTCGGATGTAATGCCACTAAATTGGATGAGACAGTAATCGTTAAAATGCCAACCACCGGTTAATAGACAAGGAGAGAAGCTTCAAAATGCTCACCGAGAACCTCCTTTATACGGTGCTTCAGGATCTGGGAGAGGCGGAGCACATCGAAGCGGCAATCTAGATCGAAGTAGATCACCATGCGTTCCAATCCCCCGAAACGGAGCCCCCTCCATTCTCTGGGTAGGATACAGTGTACAGCAGCCTGGCCAAGCGAAGCGGCACGATCATGGGTGGAGAACTGGGGGGCGCGGCGCGATCGGAGAGCAAGGCGAGCCGAGGATAAACCCATGGGTTCGGTCGTACCTGGAGGAGGACTTGGGACTTGGCGGAGGGGGAGGGGCCGGCGATCTCGACGACGTTGCCGACGCGGAGAGGGAGGCGGTGGAGGGGCGGGAGGAGGAGGAAGGAGCGCTCCGTGAGAACCCTAGCGAGCATGGCCTTCGCGCTCTCGTCGCCATGGATCCAAGCTCGAGGGTCGTCTGCGTCCGGCATTCCTCTAGCTAGGGTTCGGAGGAGCGACGAGCGGGAGGACGAGTCGACGTTTGGGTCGACGTCGTGACAGTTAGCGAGAGCTTTGCAATGGTAGCCGACCAAGTTTTAAGTCGGCCCAGCCGGCCCAACTAACTAAGTAGCCAAACCTGGACCGGCCCACGGACTGCATTAATTAATGCAATTGATTTAGTTAAAGAAATGCTCATTTAATAATCCACAGTAGTGTGTTACGAAAACAGCCTGACATCTTGTCCTTGCAAAACAGAACATTATTTTCATTTTAAGTAATTAATTTACTAACTTATGCGTTAGAGAGGTTTTTCTCACATACATGATCATATCCCTACAAATTTATCAAACTCAAATTATTTATGCAGCTCTACTCAAGAGTTTTGATATACCAAGGCCTCTTTCTTTCCATGAAAGAGGCCAAAGAAATGCTGATGGGCATCTCGTTTCCTACCCCTAGTAAATAGTTGGGTGATCTCTAGCAAAATATAATAAGAATGCTACAGAAAACCTTGGGCTTCATGTCTCAGACAACTTTACAAGATTCTTTAATAACTTTACAACTTACTGCTAGAACACAGATAAAATGCTCAAATCCATCATCCATACAAGCAGTAGAATAGTAGGCAAAATGGTTTACATTGTTCTAGTTTATGTAACATCCATAGTTGTTGCATATCAATTGACCTTAGAATTCTCCACTAGCATGGACGGCCTTCACCGTCTTATCATACTCGTCGTCATCGTCATCTTCCTCTTGTTCTTCCTCCTGGTTCTCTTCCTTGCCTTCTTCTTCCTCGAACTCGTCTTCGATGCCCACAGTGCCTGGGACAGGCTGCGATGGCTTTCGAGGTGTCCTGGCTTCTGTTAGTATTTTCATGATCTCATCGACCTTCTGTGTGGAGTAGGTAGGAGTATTGTTATCCTTCCTGTAGAACACTGCTTGCGCTGCCTCTGTAAGCTCCCTGGGCAAGTTCTTCAAGAACCAAGGATGGCTTTTGATTTCTCTTATTGTAATCCTCTGCATTACACATAACTCAATTGATACTCTTCAGAACATAAACAAATAGAGAATAGAAGACGAAGATACTATGAATTACCTTCATTGGATTGGCAACAAAGATCCAGGAGATGAGCTGCTTGCAATCCTGAGATATGTGAACATAGTCTGGTATCTTATACTGAACGGACATTATTCTCTGCAATCCGGATTTGGAGCCAAGCAAACAGAAGATAATTAACTTGGTATGTTATGATAGGATAAATCAAAAAAAATTCCTGTGTGTATTCTTATTGAAATTTGATAGAACTATGTCCAAAGAATAAAATACAGTATAAAAGATGAGTTTGTAACTTTACCCCAATGGTCTTCCTGAAGTTTTTAGGATCCTTTTGGTCCTCGAATGGATAGGCTCCCACTAGCATGACATACAGAGTTACTCCACATGACCATACATCTGCTTGCTACACCACATTTTTCTAACAAACAATTAGATTTACAAGTAATTTGACAAATAAGCTGAAAATAACATGCAAACTGCTATTGTCAACAGAGGATAGAAAGAATAGTGAACAGCCCCGATTATGTGAAACCTCAGCTTTCAACACTTTACATAATAGGCAAATTTAGAAACATCAAACCGAGAAAACTAAGCAAACTCTATGGAACTCTGACATCTTCACCAGGATAAGAGTCTAATTATAGTGCTTGCCACACCACATTTTCTAGAACAAAATTATGTTTACAAGTAATTTGCAAGTCAAAAATAACACACAGATTGTTACGGTCACGAGGATATAAAGAAAAATAAACTGACCCAAGTATATGATACCTTAGCTTTTAATACTTTATTCAATAGCCCATCTTAGATGTAACAAAACCAAAAAAGTAATCACACTCTTTGAAGCTCTAATGTCCTCACTAGGATACGAGGCTAACTACAATGCTTCTTGCTACGCTAGATTTTCGAGAACAAAATGGCGTTTACATGTAATTTGATGCTCAAATAAAAAACAAATGGAAAATTGCTGCAGTCACTAGAAGATAAAAAGAATAATGAACTGAATCAAGTGTGTGATACCTTAGCTTTCAATACGATATGCAAACTTAGATGTATCAAACCCAGAAAACTTATCACACAATGATATTTATTGTCCGCACCAGATAAAGAGCCTAATTATAAATTGGCAATTGGTATCCAAGGATTTATTGATTAGTCTCTTTGTTGTCTACACTCCAATAAGATTTATTGTCCTCACCGAGTCTAGTTGTAAATTGGCAATTGCTTAGTCTATCCGATGGTATCCCCGGTGAACAAAGTAGACTTGGGCCCAGAACATCAAACATCGTTCCCTGACTTGTTCCATAGAGTCAAGTGGACCACAAATGAACAAGCATTTAGCGACCAACAATTGCATAGATGTCAAGCCTATAAATTTCAAGCTATTTAGAATGATCAGACACTCCGTCAGAAAGTTTTACTATTCTAGAGTTTCTTATCCATATCTGACTTCAAGAAACATTGAATGTAATGTGCATTCAATTTGGTCAACAGTTTTAAGTACCAATCTCCTCACGTATATGATTCCAAGAAGAATTGAATGTGCATTTAATATGATTTACAGTTGCATCCAATTCTCACATTGTTAAGTCGTACATGGTCTAGCCAGTCATCAATAGACCGCCAATTGACCCAATCTCAAGCCCAGTTTATTACTAGTGATCCGTCAAACGGTTTATCAACATAATCCATCATTTACTTTCTGCAAAACTAGTCGGGATATCAAACTCTTGGCTAACAAATTAACCAAGGAGATGCAACATGAAGCACATGAAGTTAGAGTTTCTATGTTGATTGTCTTCTAGGCAATTAATCAGGAGAAAAACATCAATTAGTACTAAAAATAGCACCTTCTAAAAAATAAAATTAATAATTCATGAATTATCTAACAGATCAGAAATTAATAGCAGACAAGCATGTACTGACCTTTACCCCTTAGTTGCTTCTCTCTCTTTTTTTTTTTGGCACTAGCAGAAATTCTAGAATGGATCATTGATGGCCACGACAACAATTAGCCATCTATCACATCTTGGACTTGGACACAACTCATTTAGGGTTCCCAATGGTCTGGCCAAGCCCTAGCTCTATAAAATTCAAGCTTTACCACACTGGCATAGAAAAGGGTGTTCCAATTGGGCACCCAATTGGGCAGCTCGAGAATGAAGAATGCCAATTATAAGTCCGGTGACTAGCACTTCAATGGAGTACTAGCTCTTATGGTACTTTCCATCAATGATTCGATAGTGACTAAATAAATGCCCTGTTTCCTAAAGTAAAAACAGAAGGAATCACCTTTTTTTCTCAATCTCATTGTCCCAATTAAAATTTTCCTTTTCCTCTATTCTGAGTCGTATGTGATCCCATATTAGTAGTTCCTATAGTGGAGAGGCCTGATGGATAATCCACTCGAAGCAATTCAGCACCATTGGTTTCTCTTCAGTTTTTTGTTCTCAGGTGGTTCCTATTGTTGAGATTAATTCCATGTACTGCTTGGTAAAGCTATGATCAAATTGATGGCACTGGCACCAATGAGAGTGACAACTACGTTTAAGGCATGACTACAGAATATATTGATGACAAGACAACACAGAGATGCATATATTTACCCCTACAAATTCTTATATAGCCCATATCTCCTTCACAATATTTAGATTAACCTGTCAACATTTACCAATAAACTCCAATTAATCACTGCCTATTACGGTTATTAATCTCTAAATTATAAAATTTTAAATACATAATGTAACCCTTATACGTCTACAAATTATTTTTTCTATTTCTTTTATCCTTGCATTTTTTTTCTTTTATTTCTTTCTATTTTCACATACAATCTGAGCCGAAAAGAAAAATATATTTCTCTAAATTATAATAAATGTTGACAAAAAAGTTAGTGGCTTAGAGCTTATAAAAGGGTCAATCCATATGATGATTACATATGTTAATCGATATTTTATTATCATTAAGCTAACAATCAACAATATTTATAAATTATCTACAATTAAGATTTGGACTCTTGTGGGCTTTGGAAGAGTAACTAAAAATCACTACCGTCAAAAGAATAATCATAAACATGCATATATATTATTGCGATTTGCCAATGAGAAAATAATTGATCAAAGATGCTAAGTCAAAAATCATTTTGAGTTGGTGACTAAGGTCTACGCCACTTGGAGGCTTCCATCGAGAACCGTCCAATGTGAGTGGGGCCTATCCCGCTTAGACTGGTTTGGCGACATCCCCATCGCTTCAAATTAAATAAATGCCACCAATTGACGGAGATCGAGACACACAGCACAGCACTAAGGACGCGCCGCGCGTGGGCGAGGGCCCTCGACACGAATCTCGAGGCGGACCCATGCCTACCACGACGCAGGTCCGCTATCTCCCGGTCACAAGACGCACTCCTCTTCTTCTCCACTTCAGTTTTATAGATATATATATACAAGTAATTATATATAACAGTACATAATATTTCCAATTAAAATAGATATGGAATTATTAGAAAGATAATTATAATGAGCGGGTAAACAAGTAAACGAGGGAGGAGGGGCGAGTCACCTTTCCGTCGTACTCACGGCGGGAGAGGACCTCCGGGGCGATGTAGGCGGGCGTCCCCACCGTGGATTTCGGCCTCGAGTGCAGCAGCGACGACTATGGTTGAGAGTAGAGGAGATTTTAGTGGCTTTGAGCTTGTTAAGAATCGAAGAGAAAGAGAGGGGTACCTTGGAGTAGCCGAAATCGCAGATCTTGAGGCGCGGCGCCGGGCTCCCGTCGAGCAAGGTGTTCTCCAGTTTCAGATCCCGATGGCATATTTGCTGAGGCAGTTCGCGTCGAATTAGCCCTGATATGAATCTTTATCTTCGAGGGAAGAAAATGGTGAATATGATGGCGATTAGTACCCGGAAGTGGCAGTAGCTGACGCCGGAGATGAGTTGCTGGAAGAAATACCTGGCCTGCAAGAAAGAAATCGATGCAATCGCCCCGATTTAACTGATTTCTCGCGGAATCTGCGAGGGGAGATGGGAGAAGTGGAGGAAGTGGGGAACCTCGTCCTCGCTGAATCGTCCGGCGTCGCAGATCCGCTCGAAGAGCTCCCCGCCTGCGGCGTACTCCATCACGATCGCCAGATGCGTCGGCGTCAGCACGACCTAAAAGATTCCCGAAGCGGATCAGAACAACACAGCGAGGAGAAGGAAGAGAAAGAGGGACCGATCTACCGACCTCCTTGAAGCGGATGATGTTGGGATGGAGAAGCGACCGGTGGTTGACGATCTCCCTCGCCACGTTCTCATCGATCTGCTCCACCCCGCCCCACCCCACCCCAAAAGATGTACATCACGATCAATCTAGTGAATCGAAAAGAAGGGAAGTGAAGAGGGGAGAAGAGATCGGATGCGATGGAGCTGGCTCACCCGAGGGCCTCGCTCGATATACTTCATGGCGACGAGCTCCTTGGTCTCCTTGTGCCGCATCAGCTTCGCCACCCCGAAGTTCCCCGAGCCGATGTCCCGCACCACCTCGTACCTCTCCATCCTCCCTTCCCCCCCTCTACTCCACCGATCCCCTCCTCTTCGGGCGTCTCGATATCGAAGCAAGCGCGCAAAGCTTGTTTCGTCGTTCCGACAGCAGCAGCAGCAGCCGCGCTGGTACCTTCCTTCTCTCTCTCTCTCTCTCTCTCTTTCTCTCTCTTCCTCCTGTCAACTCGGGTGGAAGGCCGTTTTCTCGATAAAGGGGAGGGTGAAATGGACGCCGGAATAAAAGATACGGCGTAGATACTAAACGGATCGGATCTTTTAGTATCGGATTCAAGTTTTTATCGGAGTGGGTAAAATATACATCACACTACCATATCAATGTTCTATATAGAAATATAATAAGATAAAATTCATATGTACTTTAATGAATGTGGATATTAATCATGACATCTAGTCAAAGATAAATTAGACTATCGTGTAATTTAATTAGAGTTCGAATAATAAAATATATATCGTAGTTAGGTCCGAATTCGTATTCAAATAACGCAAAATCTAAAGCATTATTCCTTATCCAAAACAAATTGACATGTGGTGCTAATGTGTCGAATTGGTATTGAATGGGATGCATATTGGAAATATTTAATTGATATTCTTGGTAATAATAAAGATGAATAATAGTGAGAAAGAGAGTAGCTTATTTAGGTGCTACAAATAATGGTATATACCTGAAAATTGATTAATTAATTAATTAATTGTATATTTATCTCTTCAAGAAAACCATTATCTTTTTTTTTCTTTCAAAAAATGGTTTTCTTGAAGAGATAAATATACAATTATCAGTTAAATATCTTTGAAAAGTAATTAATTGTATATTTATCTCTTCAAGAAAACCATTTGGATGTCTTCAAATTTAATCATTATAAATGGAGGAAAAGAAATTAAATGTCAACATCTTGAAAGCAATTGTCATAAGGAGGTCCAACTCAGCCTCATCTCTTATTTATTGCTTGGTCTAATTTTCCCGGTCGTCATGATTGAAATTTCAAGGCCGATCTCGACTTTTTGGTCCATTTCAAATAAGTGCATGGATGGGTTCATACATACATACTCATGAGTAATGGCCATGATTTATATATGTGCAGGATAGAGTTATACATATAGAAAATTCAGCAAAGCAAAACGAGAAAATAAGAAATATAACTAAAGGTGTTCTTTTAATGCAAAAAAATTACATATTACGCTCGTAATTAAAAGCTCAAGAAATATTTTACATGACTCGACTTCATAATATTACGCTCTTAAATGTATTATATCAAATTTTAGCATCGGATATAATACATGCATACATACATACGTCGAAAATGTTATGTAATATAACTTTGAATACAAGTCAAATATAAACTTAAATTTAAATTATTTATGAACATTAAGTTATTTCAACGACCCATTTATGGAGTCTTTAGAGAATGTGCCTGATGTAGAGTTGACTTATAAGAAGATCAAAGTCAAGTGTGATTTCTGATGCGATCCATCCGAACTTAATGTTTCGAATAATGTAGAAAAAAGTACGAATGAAAATTTTATAATCTTGATTACTATGGTTTGATTTTTTTTTTTTTTTTAACCAATCTAATTAATTTGAATACATCTATATTCCATGTGATGCGTGTAACATATTTATGTGAGTTGTGCATGTTATAGGTCAGAATCACTCAAATATGGGTTTGATAGGAAATATATAATCAGTTAGTTATCGTTCGCATCACGTAAAGCTTGTGGGAGAAAATGCTCAAACGATCGGAAACTCACTTGCTCGCATGGATAAGAGTCCAAGAGACATCCTGGGTCATTTACAAATTATCCCCAAAAATTTATAAGAATATTTTTAGAAGTCAAAAGGTAGTCCAGAAAAACATTTTTTATTTTTCCATCAACGACAAATATAAGGATCATGTGATACCCACTAAGCATGATCGTAATCTCCTCACAGGCTCACCTAAATGCGATGGATGTACTGCATATGAAATCCATCTTGGTCCGATATATATCTAATGCAATACTTGTACGTTGGAGGAATATATTCCATGTCACAAAGATAAAAATTCCCGAGAATCCAAGTCAAAATAATTGCTACTCTCTCTCTCTCTCTCTCTCTCTCTCTCACACACACACACACACATAGAATGTATCTTTTTTGGATTCTTAATTGAAGGGACACAATAAAAGTCGTAAAATCACATGCCATGTCAGTACTTGCGGGCACGAGTAGTACAAGCATGTGAGGCCGTTCTAAAGATTCGAGGCGGGTGTGTCGTCGAGTTACACACACACACATACACGTACATGATGTACACATCATTTGGGCAACCGGACAAGTTGCCACGGTTGATCCTTCGTAATTGATGAAAATTTGTACTCAATTATTTTTATTTTCTTTGTTCCATCCATGCAACTATTTCTCCTTATTATCCAACCATATCAAATCACACGTGTGGGGTGTCAATCTAGACATCCAAATAGGTGTTTAGTATGTTTAAGGGTTTAATTATATTTAGATATTATAATCGAATATAATTTGATAGAAGATAAGATTTTTTCAAAAATCTCTCTGTTCTGTTGAGGATTCCTTTCTCCTAATCTATATAAATAGGAGAGGAAACATATTAATACGTATTTTTATTTCTTCAATAAAACTTCTTTACTTCTTCAATAAATAAAGCTTCTTCAATAATTGTTCATATCTTCTATTATTTTTATCATAATTAAATTTTTTTAAAAATTTTATGATAGATCTGAATAAAATAATAGACATCCATCATGCTTATGATTACTTTGTTGTCACCCCTACCAATCCACAATTTATGCTCTTACATCATGCTTTTGAAATTTTTTCATATTTTATATAACAATCATATGCTTTCATAGAGTCTCCAAATAAACAATAAGCCCACTAAAGGAATCTTGATGTTTAGACATGATTAGATAGCTATGCTATTCATCCTTTTTATTTTTGGGCTGATTTCTCTTCTATAAGATAAAGAGTCTGTGTATCCAAAGATACACATTAAACATGATTATATATTCTTTTATAAAAAAATAAGTGATAATTTTTCTCAAGATAATTTATCACTTAAGTTAGTCTATGATTATTATTTTAAGATCATATTTATTAAGACTAATTACATATTACTTTTATAATTAATTACATATCCTTTTCAAAATTAAATATTTAAATCTATTGCTACTATAAAACTTTTTTTCTTAATTTTTAACCCTATAAAATTATCCTTGTAACTTTATGAATCTTTTTACTTTCGTAAATATAGAGATCCAAATATAATTTTTATAATATAAAAATTAAAATATTTAAAATTTAATTACAGTTGATTAGCCCTATTTATCATAATCTAAAGTTAAAAACCACTTAGATTATATTATATTATCCATATATATATATATGATATTATATTAAGAAGGTATTGGGTCATCTTTATCCAACCGTGGAAAGTCCGGGAAAAGAACAAGAATTGCCCATACTCATCCACCTAAGCTTGACCGCAAGAGAAAAACAAGAGTCGTGTAAGGCAAGAAGAGATGGATGAGAAATGACTTATATCCAACAAAAAAGAAAAAAAAAACCAAAAGAAACTATGTATTGAAGTAAAAAGACTTGGTCGAGATTACCAAATATACATACATACATACATATATATACATAAATACATATATATATATACATAAATACATATATATATATACATAAATACATATATATATATATATATATATATATATATATATATATATAGACATATATATACATATATACACATACACATACACATACACACACTCACATATATATATACATATATACATATATACACATACATACACTCATACATACATACATACATAGTGGAGAGTATGTTAACATGAGTTGAGACAATTAGCCCCCACCAAAGCACCACTATTGATGGTGGGTCCTGCTTCACATGGCTACAATAGCATCATGGGCACCAACAGCCCCAACCACTACAAAAGCCTCATTCTTTTGGTACATGAAATGATGAGGAAGCTCAAGGGTTTAAGAATAAATTATGACAAATGTTTGCAATGTGACAATGAGCTGCATGAGAATGGATATTACCATAAGATGAGATAATATTTAATGCATGAAATCAGAAGGATATGTCTGTGCTTAAAGTATTTAATGAAAGGGGATACATAAAATTCAAATAATGAAAAGAATAATGCCTCCCATGACTACTTCTTTATATACGCTACCAAACATCTATTTGATGATAATTCATAATTAGTGGGTTGGATGGTACACACAAAGACAAATAAGAGCAAAAAGGGTAGTAAATACCACACTCATTTTATAATATACCCAATTAAATATCCACAACTATGTCACATATATCTTTTTTAATGATGGTGGAAGAAATCAAAGAGGACAATTCAACCACATCAAAGAAAAGGCATTTGGTAACAAATATGCCACTGAGGAACATCCACATGGCTTGCTTTTAACTACTTCATAACTAGTTCATATATTAGTCTCAACTATGCAGGACAACTCACACACAAAAAAATAACATAAGAACTATGCAGGACAAATCATTAGATTCAGGAACATTTGTTTAGTTCCTAATTAGTTCTTAAAGATCAGACAGACATTCATTCAACCAAGCAAAGTTGGTCACAAGAACAGTTCAACAACTCCTCGAGTTTGATGGATAGAATTCTGGTATCTACAATAAAAGTCAGTTGAATGAAAAGCAAAGTAGGCTAAAGAAAAAAAGAGCAATTCCAGCATGATTTGTGGCCTATCAAAGTGTAACCCACAGCTAAAATCTATTAGCATACTGGCTAATCTTTATTGAAAGCTATTCCCTTCAAAGCTTGACTCCACTGCAACACTCCTCCAATGCTTTATTGTTTCCAAGTTCTATTTGGATAACGGCAGGTAAGGTCCAAGTAGAACAACTTTTGGATGGAGTAATGTGTGTTTGCTTTCTAGTTGGCATGGAGAGGACTGAGGAAGCTGGACCTCTACATGGCTGATAACTGCAAAATAGCTGATGCCATGTACAAAAAAGCTACTGAAAGCAGTGTATGTCACCACCATGTTTTTAAGGTACTGCAGTCTGCTAAAATAAAACAGTGTGACATGGTCCTACATTTATCATTTAGTCACTTGGTATCATCTGTGACACAATGTGATCGATATTTCTTCTCCAGCAAACTGCTTTATTCGGTAGCACTAGTAGTTGTAGCATAGCATATTTGTATTCAAAGACATCAATATCGACATAGGATCCAAATAAGACCAGACAAATTTCTAAAATTGTCGGCAATTATGTTTGATTGGCCAATACAAAAACGATAATTGCACTGCTAGTTGGGATATTATGGCTTGTTGCTATTTTGGATCATTAACATCGATATCCCAGAACCATATTTTACATGATCTTTGATGGGCCCAACTTTGGGCCTAAATTCTACTAAGCTCAGGTTGAAGGCCCAGTTATGGTCCAAGTCTTGCCTGGTCCAGCCCAATTACATGGTCAACAAGCTCCATAGAAACTTGTCCATTTCATCCTCTTATGTCATCTCATCCACTCGTTAGATCTAATCAAATCAACTTTTTGATATTTATATTTTAAATATTCAACTTAGGTGGATGGTTGAGATGATAATCCGAAATGGCTTGACTGGTTTTGAAGAACCATTTGTCTATTTTCTATGCAGAATACCCTACATAAAATTTACACAGAATTTGCATTCTATCTATTTGTTATTTCCAAGGTTTGCAATACCGAATTATACTGCCCGGTACGGGCGGTATATACTGGTCCGACAGGCTATCGGTACGTGGACCGCCCGCTACCGGGCGGTACGTTCAAAAAAATCCCGTATCGAACAATACGGGGTAACGATCGATTTCGTCGATTTCGACCGTTACCGCACTGTAGCAATGCTACAGTGCTCCAACGGTCAATTTAACCGTTGGAGCCCTTTCTCATTCTATTTAAGTCATTCTTCTCCCCTATTTCATTATACTCTCTTAAACTCTCTCTCAAACTTTTTTTTTTCTCTCCTAAACTCTACAAAACAACGATTTTCGGAGGGTTTAATGAACTGAAATCAGGTGTACCACTCGATACACCTGGGCGTACCGCTCAGTACACCCGTACCATACTGTAACGAGCCCAGGTCGAAACACCGGTACAGTACGGTATTGCGAACCTTGGTTACTTCACAAGGACCATGGGTAGTTTGATACATTTACGTCACACATCTTATCTTTTATAATTTTTAACTAGGGATATCTCATACATTTTGACTAGGAAAACTACCCTATACAAAGCTCAACGATAAGAATACTACATCCTGAAAACCTAGCTTCAAAGAAACATAGGAAGATTTGGATGAAACATGTACATGCTAATACACAGGAGCACATGAACCACAAATGTTTGTAGGCTACACATGTAACAACATCTAATACACTTGTTCGTTCCATGTATATGGAGTTGCTAATGAATTCATGTATCATGTATATGGACATGCGCGTGCACAAAGAATGCTTAGCTACAGAATGAACAAGGATATGTTATGACTAATGATTTAACGACCATGACCAAGAGTACGAGATCATTTTCTCTCCTCTTCTTTTTCAGTTAAAATTGAGCAGTTCATATATCTACAGCTGTATAGAAGAAGAAATCAATACCAATCATATCCCATAATATATTTTCTTCACAAAAGAAGGTAAAATTGAGTTAAACTAAGTCTGCTCATGTATAATAAAAATAAGCACACTTCAACGTAGAATAATTGTAGAATTTCCTTTTATCAGAATGAATATGAATATTTGAATCAAAACAGAAAATTTGTCATGTTCCCTGTAAATATGATCCAATTTTTTGTGTGTGTGCTTTGATAGAAACAGCAACAATATGAAACACTAAGAATCAAATATCAAATGTTGCAACTTTTAAATGATTAAAGATCCTAGTAATTCATCACTCTAATGCTTGCACATCTTTTCTGCCGAAGAGTTGACAACAAGTTTTGAGTTAAAATTGAATAGTCTTTTCAATTCGACTGCTTTTATGCTCAAATTGCTATCTTATTAAGATTTTGTTCTTCCCCTCAACATAGATGGCATCTGTTTGCAGCAACGATGTTTATTCGTCAAGTAAGGAACTTCAATTTACACACCGATGAGAACAAGTAGGAAATGTAGAAGAAAAGCAAAGAACCCTAAACCCTGACAAACCAACACCGCCAGGAAGGCCAAAAATCCAACCTTTTTGATTGATTTCACAGCGCGGAGCCACAGAACGGGCAGAAGCGGAACTGCGGATCGACGACGTGGCTGCAGGAGTCGCAACGGAGGGCCTCGAACAATCCGCTTCTGCCGGTCGCGGCGCGGTCATCGTCGTGGAGAGGAAGCGAGTGGGGGGAGAGGAAGGAGCAGTCGCGGCAGTAGAAGGCGGGGTCCTTACCGGGCCAGCGCCAGACGGGGACGAAGAATAACTTGAGGACCTTCTCGTACTCGACGAGGTCGGCCGTGGATCCGCAGCGGAGGCACCGCCCCGCTCCTTCCTTCAGCGCCTGCCCCACCTGCTGCTCGACTCCCCCGACGAAGAAGAAGAACATCCTCCCTTCGATTCTTCTACAGACGACTCGATCGATGGATGGATGGATTCTCGAATGTATAAAGAGAGAGAGAGAGAGAGAGAGAGAGAGGGGAAGAAGTCTGCAGTGTATTCTGGAGTTCTCTTTGTTTTCTTATTGTTGTTAATTGGTACCCTTTTGGCACATCAATTAGACACAAATTTTCACCTTATGTATTTATTTTTTTAAAAAAATAAATCTGACAGAAATTGTCTATATATATATATAAATTCTATAATATATAATCTCAGTAGAAACCATATATATTTGTAATATATAATATATTTAATTTTAAAGTGTTAATCATGCAATAGAGATATTGGAAGATTTAATATTTTTAATTTAGATAATAATATTATTTCATAGATAATTCAATTTATTGATAGCAATAACCTCTATTTTTCATACTCATTGTGCATATACTTTCACTATAATGAAATGGTTGTAAGCCTTTCACCATATCAGTTCATTGAGTGCTTCAACCTGCTCATATATTGATATGTAACATATTTTGCCATATAATTTCTTGCAATATTACTTTTTTTGGGGACTACCAAATTTTCATTAACAAATGTCATGGCTAGAAGTTTGTAACAGGACTGAACACCATGCATGCTACACCTCACAATCAACAGATACAAGATCAGAAAAAGAAAGAACTCAACACAGATTTTGGAATTATCAGTTCAGATACCAGTATAAACAGTGTACAGATAACACCACAAAATTACTGGGTTCTTCCAACTACAGTATGATTTATACTATGACTTACAAAACCCAGTTTATGCAAATTAAAATGATATAATCACAAAGAAGGACAAAAACTTAGATGACTCCGTAGGTGCAACTCAAACTAAATCACTGCCGAAAAGATCGGGTTGTCCGGTTTGGACGGGCAGATGAGCCAGAACCAAGTGGGGGGAAATCATCCCGATGTATCTTGAAGGGGCTATCTATTGTCGACTTGATTGGATTTGAATGCATACGATGGACATCTGGGTTTTGATTAGTCTGATGTTTATGGATTTCTAAATTATGTGCTGCTGGAATCGATGAACTTTGACCTTGGTTCTGCTCCACTGGAACCGCTTTAGGTGGGTACCAAAGCGGTTGAAGATTCTGCAAATCTGGGTCTGTGGAGAACTTATATGGGAGCTTACTATCATCCATTTTCCTGAATGTAATAGAAATCCTGCAAGACAATATTATTACAAGGGGTCAAGACCTTAAAAAATATAGCATTTAGTCAGTTCAAGTTATTAGGACATTTGATAATCTAACTTTACCTTTTAGAGGGAACAGCTGGTACACAATGTTTCGCAACATCAGCAGCATTTCCATTTAAAATTAACACAGACCTGCAAAGATGCCCACTTGTTACTTATGTTGATGAAATTTGATAATAAAATAATAATAAAACCAACAAGAGATTAACATAACTCAATTTTTTTTTAAAATTTTTTTTAGTAGAATATGCTAGATTCCATAAAGAACAATTTGCAGTGGTATACATAAAGAACAATTTGAGAAATTAATATCATTTTGGTATACATACCCAACAGGAAGAGGAATCGCAGACGAACCAGAGAATTCTCCTGGTCCAAGTACCTTGAGCTCTGTTCCAAATAATATTCCACATTCTGATAGGAAAGAAACTGTGCAAAATGGTCTGACAAAATCATGGTGATCAATGTGAGGAGGGATGCAGTCATCCTCGTCATATATGTTGACGATGCAACTGTTGGGTATGCATGTAGGCGGAAGAACATGCCACGCCACCATTCTTTTGATCATCAATTTCAGTAGAGGAGGAATGGGATCAACTTCCTCATCTCGTATTATACCTGGAGGGTTCCCATGCTTGTCCTACAAATTAAAATTAATGATTATCATTACAAGAAAAGAAAAAAAGTTTAACCATAAGTTATAATGAGCGATATGTATTTACCACTGCATAGTTATAGCAGCAGCCAAACTGAATCGTCACACGACCTTTCCCACGCATCCATTTCCTCGGCTCCGAATAGGTTCGTTCTGAACAAAAAATATTTGTAACAATATGATAAGCATGCACAAGTTACCCTACAATACAATTCGCTGAAACAAGAACAAAGTAGATAATCATACAATACAAAACATTATGCAATAGAAAACCTTGAAGGTATAGTATTAAAATTGACAGAATTAGTACACAGTAACTCATGTACTCATATCAGAAGAGCGTAAAACTTATCCTGTAATTAACTAATCATGCAATACAAAACATCATCTAAGACACTCTGTTCCATCATAATGTATTTGTACTTAAAGTTGCATGCTTTACAAAATTTTGATGTACAGTATCAAAATTGACAGTAAATAACTAAGTTGTAATACACTCTGTTCCATCCTGCAATTAACTAAGTTGTATCAAAATTGACAGAATTAGTACACAGTAACTCATGTACTTGATATCGAAAAACATAAAACCTATCCTGTAATCAAATGATTAACCGTCGATAGTGCCTATTACAATATTAATAGAAGACACCAATGTTCTTTAAATAATATTTGACCAAATTTTGGTTTCCATCATCAAGTGGTCGGTAAAACTTTGATGCAAACTTCTTCTATGAATGTTAATACTTTCAAATCTGCACCAACATGCTATCATGCAATCAGATACTTTGCAAATTAAATCCACAGTAAAAAGAAGAAAAAAAATCAAAATTTAAAGGAATAACAATAGAAATTATTTGTACCTCTAAGCATCCCCTTCCTTCCTTTCTCCTGGAAATCATAGATGCAATCGACGATCCGTCGCTGCTCAACCGCACTGAACACTCCGGTATGAAGCTCAAGCCCCTCCAGCACATTGATCCACCTGCCATTCACCTTCTCCATGTGCTTGAAGTCTTTCTTCCTCTTCACCAAGGATAACCTAATCGACTCCCGCTGTTCCCTAGGCAGAGTCGCCCCTTGCTTCGACGACTTCCCTTTCTCTTCGCATCCGACCTCCCCGGGCGACTTATCAGCAGTCCCGCAACCACCCTCCGGGACGGACCGGATCTGCCGGCGAGCCTGCTGCCCCCGCCACGCCGGCGACCTTCCCACGCCGAGCCTATTAAACGTCCCTGAAGAGAACAAAAAAAAACATTGAATCGTGAATCAAAATCTAACCCTAATAACAACAACGGAAAAGGAAAGGAAAGAAAAGGGAGAGGGAAGGGGCAAACAATCACCAGAAAGATGATCGCCAGAGACGCTGGAATTTCCGCCCGACATCGATCGAGATAGAAGAGCAGAGAGAGAGAGAGAGAGAGAGAGAGAGAGAGAGAGAGAGAGAGGCGTCGATCCTGCTAACTGATGGAATCTAAGGAAGGTCCGTTCTTGACCGACTCGTGGGGATGGGGGAGACGGTGGTCGCCGGCCCACGATTTATAGAAGGGAGGAATCGATCCAACTCGGAAGCAGATCCCGAGTCCGAATCGGGCAAGGATATATGAAGCCGAAACGGAGTCCTTCAACTCCGAATCGACCGAACTCCCAGGTAGATCCAGTGTTCGAATCGGGTAGGGATTGACGAGTCCGAAACGGACTCGGAATAGGCAAAACGGTATTTACCTTAAATGCACACCGTTTTGGTTTGGATTCGCGTGACGCCCATTGTTTCCCGAACGACGCACGCTTTTATACCCCTTTTCTTTGCGGCTTGCGAATTCCCACTAACGTGTCGCTGATTCGTGGAAGCTGGGTACCCCACCGCGGGTCCAGATATCCCTCCAATGAAGACTCGGGTGGGATTGTGGTTGGCACCAAGTTGCTGGTTCCCAGTTTCGGCTTGTGGTTGATGCCAAGGAAGCTGCCTTTTCTGATGCCAGCTCAGATCGTAAGGGAAATATCTTTCCTGTTTCTGGTTATACAGGGAATCCGAGAACAAAGTCTCCCTAATTTGGTGGGCGGCTACTCCGGGCCCACCATAAAATATATATATATATATATATATATATATATATATATATATATATATATATATATATATAAAATGTTCTCTTGCTTTAGTTATTGGCAATGTTGAAGTTGTTGGAAGTTACTTTATTCCGCAGCATTTTTTTGAGGAACTTGAAATGCAAATGCACTTCAAAGCAAAATTGGACAAACAATCTTTTTACTATTTTGCTTATTATTTCAGTGACAAGATCATAGCTTGACCTTTTGTTTAATCATTTTGAATGAATCTGGAGAATGGACTGAAGTATTGTCATCAAAACCAATTTACATCAGCAAATATAGTCTTCAAAAATTACTTGGTGGCTCTTGTGAAATTTATTATTGAATCAATCTGCAAAGGATACAGGAATTTATCACAGATCTCCCCAGCAACATTTTTTACTGCTAAATCTGGTTATAACTTGCTGATGATGGGAGGTGTTCAAATCTAATCAACATGCAATCTGGTCCACTGAAGTCATTCCTTGCCTAAACTTGCATTTCTGGTAGCTTATAAATGAAATGTTTTCATGGTAACACCAAGAAGAAGTATGCAGTAATGCAGAAAGAAAATAGGGTATCACCTCCTTTTGTGTGCATTCCTTTGCCAGCAAGTGGTCACAAAACAGTTCTGGCAAGTTTGGGTTTTTGGTTTCCTTCATTCAGTGTCTGCTTTGCAAGGTTTACAAAAGATTGAAACAGGAACTTCTGCAAACATAATTGTTAAGACATTGAGGACATATTTTCTGTAGTGGATTCCAAGGTAAAAAATTCTTCAATAACTTGACTAAGAAACTTGATATAATCATTTAAGAGGTATGGGATGATGCTGCACTTACAAGTAGATCTATCTGATGTAACTCTTAGCTAATTTTCGGATCTCCGAAATGATACAATGCAGAACCTTTTTTCTCACCAAAAAAGAAAATTTTGCTGGTGGTTGATCAATTGAAAAGAAATGCCTCTGGCCTGATAAAGGAGCACATCATCCATGGAATGAAATAAAAGCCATGCAAAAACTGGACTGTATCAAAACTAGAAAGTAGAGCATTCATCCACTAGTGGATAGCAAAGCATTCCAGCTGAATGTGGTCTCAAGGCACAACCAGGCAAAGTGCTCCACTTTCAGAAAACCATGTGATCCCTACCTTGGTTGAGATCAATGCCACAGGATGATCCACAGTATTTCTAGTATTCGGATTTTGTTTGAGCCTACCTATCGGTCAACCATTGCATTCAGAGACCTTTTATGATTAGTGGAAATAATAGTTTCATGTACTTTCCATGAAAGCAATGCTGACAAAGGTTATCAGAGGAGAATGCAGTAGTTTAACCATTCTGAACACTTGAATTCTAAGTTAAGCTCTTCCAATCTCTCCTGAGTCGGATATTCTTCATCTTCTTTCCACCTGAGAAATGTAGCTTCTTGATGAAGCATATTTTGAGGCCATGACCATACCGACAACTTCACTTGTATTGAGCATGTAGACAAATAGGAAGGAAAGGAAGCAGATTTAAAATATTTACATGATGCTTCTTAAAAATTGGTAATTGGTAGAATTTGCATTCCAATGAAAAACCATTCCTATGTTGCCAATTCACTGCAAATTTGTTGTTCTCAGTCTTCTTCGATGCACATCATGATGTCCTATATGTTGTGTCAAGTATTAGTAGCAACCTTGGGAAATTCTTCCTTTTGACCTCAAATATGTTCTAATTAAAAGGAAATAATATACTCTTGAATCAGTAGGAATTTTTCATACCTTATAGCCTTCATTTATTTGGATAATGACAAAGCATGAGGCAGGAATACTATGGACTAGATGCATGCAAGAGTAGCATTGTGACACAGTCCTTTATGTACTAGTTAATAAACTGAGTAACAAGGTGCAAGTTTCACCTGGAGATTTTATTCCCAACAAGAAAATAATTTAGCATTCATTTCAAAACAACTAGACCTCAGAAATCATTTGTTAGTCTGATGAATTAAGAGTGCCGAGATAGCTAAACTAACCTGACTTTTCACAAGCAAAACGAACCAGGAAAGATAAATTAAAACATGAAAATTTCATTATTGATAATCACTTTTGTTCAGCATAAAAATTCAAGTACCTGATGCAAGGAGAATAGCCAGAGCTGTGGACGATTTTGTATACTATAAGTCAATACATAAGTACATGTTCAACAGTGTGCATATAAGCCAGGTTAAGATTGAGAAACCATGAAGATGCAGAAACAGATTTCTTATAACCCCACACCACAACAAGCTAATCGTCTTGCTTTCTCCACCTTGAAGACCTATTAACGTTGGTATTGCACTCGTGGCCACTGCTATCACCTGATTCAACGATCTCCAGTAGTTTTGCTTTCTCCAGAGGGCTGCTTCTGTAGGTTTGGTTGGCTTGTCGTTCCTGAAATGTTTTTGTAATAAAAGAAACACTCCAATTCTCATGTGAAATGATAAAGTGAGCACGATAAATATCTTTAGTCATTTATTCATCATTTGATGTTCAGTAAACGACATATTTTGTTTGGGATCACACAAATGACATCTTGATCACATGCTAGCATCATTCATGAGGAAAATAGGTAATAAAAGATGATGAAAATTGAATTGGGTGTCATTGTGACCATCCATGAGTAAGAGAATGATTTTAACTGAATGCACAATTGATTGTGGCACAGGTTAGGCACATGATATTTCAGAGGTTAGAAACACATCTAAGACTACTATAACCACAAAGAAAAAGTATTCCCAGAAGTTAAAAATCAATCTTATAGACCAAAAAGAAAATCACATTATTGCTGCTGGATCGTAAAAGTATGAACTCGACTTACATCTCGATAAGGAAAATCATTAACTTCAAGCATATGTATCACGTGTCCCATCTTTGGCCTCTTTTGTGAATCGGGATCTATGCATCGAAGTGCCACTAAAAGAGCCCTTTTCAATGCCCTTGAAGAAGGTTTCTCAAGCAATTTAGGATCCAAAACACCTTCAGAATTACGATTGCTGACCATTGTCTTGATCCATTCAATCAGGTTAACCTGAAAAGCTACTAATCAGCCTGTGGAAAATAATCAAGTATTAGGTGACTTCCAGCATAAAGACCCCAGCACTAACCTCTCCTGTTGGCCTGTTATAGTCAACTGGGTTTCGACCAGAGATTATCTCCATAATGAGAACCCCAAAACTATAAACATCACTCCTCTCATTCAACATGCCAGTGCTAGCATATTCAGGAGCTACATAACTACAAAGACACAGACGGTGGGTCATCAATCTCAAATTTCACACCACCAATATGGCACAATGTAGGCATGAAATTCATAGCTATTATGAGTTTAGAAGCAACCCAAATGTTCCCATCACCCGTGTCGTTACATAGTTCCTCTCTGACCCCAAAAGCTTTGCGAGCCCAAAATCTGAGACCTTTGGATTCCAGTACTTATCAAGCAAAATGTTACTTGATTTAATGTCCCTGTGAATTACCTTTGGTTCGAGCCCCTCATGCAAGTACATCAACCTGCACATGCATTGGTCTCGGTGAGTACTGAACAAGTATATGATCAAATAAGCAAAGGTGACAATCAGCATTTCTTCTATACCCTTTTGCTGTTCCAAGAATGATGTTCATACGTATCTCCCAAGTAAGAGGGCTACAGAGTCCCACATCCCCATGAAGCCATTGATCCAAGTTCCCATTGTCAACGTACTCATATACAAGAATCCTAAGCAGCAACGCAACAAGAAGATTGTGAGTCACTTCATTTCTAAGCAATCCCCTTAAAGAATATGCAATCTTCTCACTTCATTTCTAAGCAATCCCCTTAAAGAACATGCAATCTTCTTGCAAATCTATGAGTGACTTCCCATGTTGTCAAACTAACTAAAACCGAAAGAAACAAGAAGGTGGATGCAATACCTGTGAGCGCCTTCCACACAGTAACCCAGTAACCTCACTAAGTTCTTGTGTCGCACGCGGCCAATTGCCTCCACTTCGACCGTGAACTCCCTCTCAGCTTGGCCTCTATCGACGAAGATGAAATGTCAGTGGAAAGCACACCTAAATCAACAGCAATTTCCAGCACGCAACAAGAACCAGATTGACTCATTCATTTAGATCAACATGCAAAGCAGGACATTTGCCTTGGCACACTAAAGATGCAATTTTTCTTGGACATTTTTGATACTTGGCGACCATTAACACTGGTTTGTTAACGAGAGTGAAGAGAACACAAGAAGTGGCAGGCAATCAGAGATACCTGTTGTTGAGCAAGTTCTTCACTGCGACCTGAGTGTTGTCCTGCAGTAGTCCAAGGTAGACAATGCCGTAGCCACCTTCGCCGATCACATTCTCATCGGCGAACACGTTGGTGGCCACCTCGAGCTCCCTGAGAGTGTACCAATGCCCCCATCCCAGATGAGACACCTCCGGAGCCCGGATCAAGGCGTGATCCACCGACCGGCCCTCCACACCGCCGCCGCCGCCACTGCGCTCAGGGTACATGATCCTATGGCCCTTCCCGATTTCAATGTGGATCTTTTGCTGCTCGATCGGGCTCTCCTCCTCCAAAGCCGGCGTCAGCAGGGCCTGCCGCTCGATGGACGCCGACGAGGGGGGGTCGGATTCCGGGAGCGGCTTCCGGAGGATCTCGCCGAGTGGCCGGGCGGCCGACGAGCGAAAAGAGGGGTCGACGCGGATCTCCTGGATTTCCTTGGAGACGATCGGGATGGAGGCGGTCGGAATGGGGCGGGGGGATGGGGTGGGCGGACCGTGCCTGGATGCGAGCCAGAGGGAGATGAGGAAGAGGAGGAGTACGAAGGCGGCGCCGACGCAGATGCCGACGACGACCCACATGTGGAGGCCGAAGACGGCGGTGCGCTTGGAAAGCTCGTCGTTGAGGAGCGGCGGGCTGCTGAGGCCCGACATGGTCCTGGGAAGCTAAGAGTAGCAGTGGCGGGGGAGTGTGGATATATATATATATATATATATATATATATATATATATATATATATATATATATATATATATATATATATATATATATATATATATATATATATATATATATATATATATATATATATATATATATATATATATATATATATTTATTTATTTATTTATGTATGTATGTATGTATATGTATATATATATTAATATATATATACACTAGTAATTAGGACTTATTAAATAGAGTCCTTGCAATTAATACATTAAAAAAAAGAAAACCTATAAATATTATTTTATAAACCTTATTTAAAGGGAATAAGAAACAATGGCTAAAATTCTCAATGAATTTTATTAAGAAAAAAAGAAAAATATAATGAAAGTTTTAAGTTTTCATATAATAACATTAACACATACCATATAACATTTGTTTTCCAAACAAAAAGGGATCAGTTTGCTATTTAAAACGGAACAACCCATTCCTCTTCAATTAAATGAGATCAAAACATCTTATATTAAATTACTGATCATTATTAAGTCAATAGATGATAATAGAATTTGTTCATTATATTTTAGATATTAAATATGAATTAAGCTACACATTCCACCACCATGAGCCCCTCCTTTGATATTAGACTATCTTAGTAGGAGGAAAGAGCCGTGGGTTGAGACTTTGCTTCCTTTCATGTGATCCACCAACTATGTAGGTGTGCACTGGCCACTATTGCAAAGTCCATCTTTGTTTAGATAGGTGGGACCATCCACTTTTCTTCCTGAAAAGTGACCACTGATGCAAGGTCTCAACAACATAGTGTTGCATCCATCGACTCGGGATGAATTGTGTATGGAATTAATGCAATCAAAATGGCATGAACTACTTTAAGGAGAGGAATACACGAGTTAATATACTCTGAAAGTGTAGTTTCATTCATTGCAATTCATCTGTTCTGATCTAAACTATAATGAGAGTAATTGATATCATGATTTATCTTACCCATTCGTATCGATTTACCGATCAACGGTTAATATGATACGTATCGAATTATATCGATGTATCGCTAGATACTAAAAAGAAATCTCAAATCATCCATACAACCCAAAACAAAAGTTACTCTAATATTATATTTATCACAACCGAGTCCAAATTAAATAGGTAATGCTTAAGAAAGTAATCATGTACTTGGAAGTAAGTTATAGCTTGTATATGAATTTAAGCTTTTCGATGTGAGATTATCGTATTGAAGCCTACGATACTTCAAATTTTGATGCGATTCCTTCAAATCAGCAGCTGAGCCAAACATAAGCGTTGGGGGCCTGGCGCTGCTGACCAATGGGAGACCGCACTTCTTCTTTCGGTCTCTGGTCCCAGACACAATATCTCATCCTGCACTCGTAAACAATGTTTATTATACCATCCGAGTTGGTATAATATAAACGGTATATATATATATATATATATATATATCACCCGAGTTTTGATCGATATATCCTAATGTATCATGTGTCAATATATTAATATAAAATAATATATATCATAGCATCAATAAACCGATCAGCTCAAAAGTGAAGGTAAAAGACGAGAGAGAATACGTTAAGAGTTTAATTATACATTAAAGTTTTTGAATAACTACCGATCAGCCAGAAGGAAAACGGAGAACTCTTACTAGCTAATGTTATAAGCTAAAAGCAATGGGTGTAGCTAGTAGATGAAAGATCATATAAAAAAGCGAGGCAAATTAAGCAGTCTCTTCGAGTTGGTTGATTACGAGCTACGAGGATCCGGCACGGCGTGCGTGAGAGGAGCACCGCGGGCACCTCCTCGTTCCATGGTGCTGTGATCAATATGGTTTAACACTCGACATAATTCGAGACGGGGACCCTTCGATACTGGCGAAGGGTCATGTGAGGAGACAAGAATGGCACCGGAAACAACGCTCGGAGCCATAATTGAACGGCCCAGCTCCCACGTGACATCAATTAACCCAAGAGGTGGAAGAACCACCATCACTTGAGCGTGCGAGCCGGGTCACGACCTGCTCAAGTTGACCCGTCCGTTATATTCATGTGCCAGATTTGGGTTCCATGATGAGGACGTCTACACAGGCTTTACATGCGAAGATTCATAGAAGATAAAACAAAATTAATACAAACTTGATAATAAATAGATGATCCTTTTTTCTTTATACTAATATCCTTGCATAAGCATTATATTATTAATATATATTCTTACACGCACTTGAACTCGAGGGCCTGACTTATCAGGCGTGCAACAGTACGCTAAGCATTAGGATATCTTACCGAACGGAGTCTCTTATTCATTATTGCTATCAGAATGGAGATTTTGTTATTGTTGATGTTATTATTATTATTATTATTATTATTATTATTATTATTATTATTATTATAGAAGATGCAGTTTTTTAATGTTCACCGAGATCAGGGCTATTCAATAAACCCATTTATTGCAGCTCACCGACGGGTGCCTCGTTAAGCCAGAGGAAGTGAATGTAGTCATACAGCTTGGCGCTCACGCTTACCTGGTCATGGTGGAGTGTCAATAGTCCAGATTCAATACGATGATAATGCAACAGTGGAAGGGAAAAGCTAAGACAACCTTGTATGGTGTTGGGTTCAATCTCCTCATGTGATCGGGTCTCATTTGCTCTAGTTGCTGCAAACAACGTTCTCTGGATTTCTTCAGTGAAGGCAGCTCTGCTCTTGTTTTGTCTTCCAGAACAAAAGACCAAATCAGTGCATCATTGCATTACTTGTCATTTTTATCATTCTTAATCATTCATGTAAATGAACTGCCAAGGAGAGAGCGAATGCCAAAACAATAATCCAAAAACAAATCATTCAGCCATGAGAGCATTTGGTTAAATATAACTAATAACTGCTCACAAATATTATGCATCATAAACGGATAAAAGTTCCTAGCGTTTACCCAAACAGTAATAACCACTGCATTTCAATTTACTTTAAGGAGATGCAATATATGAAACAAAGTACTGCTTTCTTCTCTTATTTTGTCATGGCAAAGTTAGTCTAAGAGTAAGAAGATTACATTTCAACAAATTACTTAATTAGGAAAAGATATCCACCAAATATATCTCAGCCTAACAAACTAATTCTCTTTCTAACAAAGTTGATATATAGATTTTTGTGTATGTTCATTAAACAAGACGATCTTTTACTTCAGATACAAGATATGAAAAAGAAGAAAGTCGAGATGTAGCCTTTTTAAATGTCCCTTTTCAGGATGAAGTTTGGACCACTGAAGCTTCCCTATCCTCTTATGCAATGGATTGCCCTAACGTTAAATGCAAGTTTTTACCTCAATTGCATACCAAACAGAAGCTTTTAAAGACATGACACTCTGAAGTTCTATTGCAAAGAAATCTCTTGTACTCTTTAAAGGGTTGGCATTGTCTCAAGTCCAATACAAAAGATCCCACTTTTCACAAATCCAAATTAACTTGAAAAAGTGAATCCATGTATATTAGTTGAGCTTTAGAATCAAATATCATTTTAGCTATTTTTTCATGTTGTCTTGCTGTTAACTGTAAATGAAATAGCAGCCACATACTCCATTGTGAACATTGGAGCGTGGGGGGCTTGTACCTGAATTTCCAAGCCAGTAGCACTTGAGCAGCTCCTCCACATGTTGGGGCACAACATATGCCCTCTTAGATTCACTGAATGGATGACGACACAAAATCCTCTCTCCCACCTGTTAAGTGGAAAAAAACAATAGAGTTAATAATGCACATAACCTAGCATTCCCAAAAGTTCAATCAGACAAAGCCTACAGAAGTCAAATTGTATAACAAAGGAATTCGACATTAGAAAGTCACAGATAAGTTGAACTTCTGACAGTAAGTTTTTGCAATTTATGTTCCTGTAGAAAAGCTTATTGTTGTACTAATCTTATGAGATTGTATATGTTCATACTGAGAAACATCATTTAAAAAGCATGAAGCCTCAAAAATATGAAATGTTAGATTTATGTCAATTGACCTAGCATACCAAAAAAATTAACAATACAGCTTCAAAATGAGGAATCCTACAGATGATAGGTTTCTGCCTCACCGAGTTTTTGCAATTTATGATCCTACAGAAAAGCTGATTATAATACTTTCTAGGAGATTCTACAAGTTCATACTGAGAAATATCATGTACCAAAATGAAGCCCAAAGATAAAATGTTAAAGCTCAGCAATTGGGTCAATGCAGAAAGTTAAATGATACCTTTGGTGGAAGTTCATTGTCCCCGGTCATTATATCCACCAACGGGTAGCTTTCCCTTCCATACAGTCTGTAACATCGTTTTTTACATGGTATAGAGACCTAGAAAAAGGAAATGTTGCTGATAAGAAAATCATCACAGAAGTTACGTTTTAGTACACCATGATACCTTTGTAACATCTTCGGAAAGTTTGATTCGAGGTTGATTATTTATCTCAACTAGTTTGAATACACAACCAAGAGCAGCTTGAGCATAGCATGTAACGAGATAAGTACCAATTCCAAAGGCATCTATCTCATGACCCTGCATACAGATTTAGATAGTTTTCATCAATTAGAGCATGGTATAAATGTGGAAGCCGCAAAAGGTTGAGAAGAATACAACCATGTTCAAATATGTTAACTACAAAGACCCTGCAATTGTGATTAAGACCGAAAAAATTGACATGACAAAGTGTGCAGCATGAATACAAAAAAAAAAACAGAACGACAATGATGTAGGTTTAAGATGACAGGAACTTAGGAATTACTCTTGAATAGAAACAAATTGAAATAGAGGATTCAGACATACAACCAAAAGAGCAACACATGGTGATTCAAAAATGAAAGGAATAAGCCCTCTATTTCAGCAGGTTATCCAATGGGCTCTAGCTCAATGGACAAGCTTTTTACAAGATAATCACCTGCTTGTTCAAGGCATCAATGGTTTCCTCATTGAGGTCATTGCTAGCTGTGATACTCATTTTCCCAAAGTCAAGTACACCAAATTCCTCCTCTATTGCACAGAAGAACTTCCGAGCCTCAGTCGACAAATACGCTAGATCTCCAGAATCCAACCTAATTCCTATTGCTTTATACCTGTATCAAAACCTATAATGTCATCAGAAACAATTAGGTTACTGTAATTTTACCAATAAGAGCATAAGGAATATAATCTTGAATGTTAGGATAGAAATATCAACCAAGTATAATTTGCAGATAAAGTGGGAAAAGAATGTAAAATAAGTAAAAGAAAATAAATTAATGACACAAAAAGAATTAATCCATTAAAAATTTGAACTCCATGCAGAGTCTGAACACCTTTTCATGAATTTTGTAATTAGTAACCGGCTATATCCAGAAAAGAGTTAAGAAATAAAGAACTTAAATGTGCCAACATCATCAACTTCCCTAGACAAAGTAAATACAATTCTACGTATGCAACTTATTAATTCTATAACCATGTCTTCACTCCATTTCACCCAGTATTGCATAAGACTTCATGAGTATTAGGTGGAAGTCAACTGTCTTGCTAGTAGATAACTCCAAGAAACTTTCCATATTTATACAACAACCTAACAAAGATCTTTCTGCTTTAATCATCGTTCAAAACAGGCGGACCCTATTCCAAGCTTGACTTGCTCGTCATAGGTGTCCTGTAAGCCAATCACGTGAGTAATGACATGTATGACACGCTACACAGTCTTTTTACTTATTATTATTTATTAATATTTTCTCATTTTATGTTGTATGTTGTATATATTGTGATGTTCATGGATCTGTGCAATGGGAATTGGATCGTGATAAAATCATGATAATAAGACTGATTCGCCTTTAAACATAGACCATAAATAACCCCGATCATAGGTTACTTGAGAGGGATATCAAGATAACATGACAGACTGGTGTGTTGTACTCGTTCATATGATGGTGGTGGCTGGTCTCATAGCTGCTTGTGTGGGGACATTGGGGATACAGTGCAGGTGCTCATTGGAGAATAAGTTCACTGATTGATCCGCTCATGGAATGTTGGATGGTTGATGATACCTCATTGTCAGACAACGATTCTATGGTCATAGTTATGTCTGGTTCTTAAACTTGAGACATCAATGATGTCTTGTATGAGTGCTCCACTCTTTGGTATCGGACTTATATGTCTAGAAGTTCCAGATTTAGCACAACCGGCCATCAGGAGTGGTAGTCAACGTTACGAGGGTAATTGAGTATCGATAGAGGATTATCCGCTCTCGATGTCATGAGAAGAATATTCTATGTGTTCTTACTCAGGCAAATCCCTGGCCAGGGTCATTCAGATTAAGAGAGAAAGAGTTCTCCGGGAAAATCTAATTAGAGCGAGACTCGAGTAGATTTCGTATGGGCCTGACAGCACCATGCCCGGTATACGATTTCTAGGATATTATATAGATAAGCGACTATAGATACATGATAACTAAGAACAGACAAGTCCAATGTATTGGATCTCCTTGTATCGTCTGGGGACTATGGCGTAGTGGCCTAGTACATCCATAGTCGATGAATTAAGTGAATTATTATGAAGATAATAATTCACTGAGTCAGAAGGAGTACTAACATATACGACTCACAACCAGCTCGATATTAGGCCTAGAGGGTCATACACATATGGTAGGTGTTACGACGAATAGAGGTTCAAATATGAGATATTCGTTAGAGCCCCTATCTTATTGGATATCTAGTAAGCCCCTAAATTATTGGATCTTGTGGATAAGATCCAATAAGAGCCAATAAAGGATTATTGGGTAGAGATCCACTAATCCAAGAGACTTAGGTAATTGGATATAGATCCAGTACCCAATATGACAGGATCCATTAGGGTTATGGCAAGAACCTCTATAAATAGGAGGGCCCAAAAGATGGTATGAGCCAATCACCTCTTGGCTGCCCCTCCCATTCGCCTCCCTCTTCTCTCCTCCTCAGCCGACAACCCCAATTGAGGGTATATAAAGTTATAAATAGCAAGAAGGGTCGGCCCGATCACGTGATGCACGTGGAGAGGAAGATTGTGCAGCGATTTTGCCGCATCTACCGTGTGGATCACTACTAGAGAGGACAGTTGACCTCCTTCATCTACTCCTACAGATCTGGGATTTTACAAGGATATACGATCTCGCTAGGTCACAAATCTCACTTGATACGCGTGGTTTTTCGGTTTCGCGTTATATGCACCAATATTCGCACGACGACGAGATACTTATTCTAGGAAATTTGTGCTTTTTGTTTTCTGCTCTTCCGCTGCGCATGTTATGCTCTGATCAGATTTCCCAACATAACTTTCATTAATAATATCTATGTCACCCAATTGCCTACGAGACTCAAGGCATTCTGAATACACAAAGCTGCAATCCTAATGCTTGCTTATGACCGTGTGATTATTTATTTACAACAATTAACAAGCAAACAATCAAATACCAAAAAACTCCATGATGTTCAAAAATAAGATCAAAGCTACAAAATAATACAAAATTCTAGGGAGGTGAAAACTGACATATATAAATCACATGACTCCACATTGCTTTTTAAAATGACTTAAATTGCACCGTGTACTTCACGAATCCAGTAGGTACTTGTAATTGATGCTCGAAAGTAAAAGAATAAGCAAAAAATAAAAAATAAAACCTGCATGTGGAAACTAAAAAATCTCAAACATGGACTAGAAGGATTCAAATTTCAAATTACGAATGAGAATATATAAAGTATAGTATACATATATAAGTGTATGCAGTAGAAAATTGTGAAAAAAAATTATTTGAAACTGGAAGGCTCAAAGCTCACCCCAGATCACTAAGTGCTAAAGCTACTGCACAGAAGTTTGGCACTCCACTCTTCATAACCTGATAAGAAAATACACAAAAATTCAGCTGATTTATTATGATAAGCCAAAAAAATACATCTGATAGATTGGCATCAAAAGTCATTAGCACCAAAAAATGGTGTTGGATACAGTGCCCTCTTAATGAGGATTGTTAAGTTACTCTACAATCACATTAAAAATCAAGTCTACAATCACATGTGTAAACAACAACCATGGTCCACAACCATCAAAAACTGACACAAATGGCTTTGTTTCAAGAATCAACATTCACCAATTATTTTATTCAGTGGACTAGCTTTGGTAATAATGCAGATTTTGAATAATTTGTGCAATGTCCAATCCTGGTCTCCTTTGACAAATTGCTAACATACCATGACCTCTTTTATTAATCATTATACAATGTGGCATTATTATGGCCTCCCAGTTTAAGAGTCATGTGATTTATATCCCTGATATCTACATTTGTTCCGATTCAATAGCACATTGTGTATTGTATGCTCTGGTCCATGACCCGTATGGTCGTCTTTTGAAATGGGCCCCGAAAGATGCCATGAGGAAACGAGGCTTTCGATCTCTATGAGGATGTGGCTCACCAAATCCTAACCAAATCAGGGACTATGTGGCATCACCCCATGTATTTGTTATTAAATCTATCTGTTCTACTCTTATTATCACATTAACACATTTTTCATCTTGCTATGTGATATCTTGATTAAATAAGCCATCCTCCTTGAACACGGTATAAACCATATGATGTTGGAAACCTTGTTACATTCACAGGATGTTCATTAAATAGTCAGCAGAGAAGACACGTATGACACGTTTATGCAGAAAATCTTGAACATCACTATATAACCTAAATTAAATCTTAGAGGTTGCGATTTCATCTACTTCTAAGATATTACTCTTTAGAAGCCATGATATTAAAGCAACAATAGGAAACAACCTTCATGGCTCAGTTTGATGGGAGTCTGAACCTCTGAATTTAATACATTAAAATATTATAAATTATAAAGGCAAATCAACAAATAATCTCATAAAATATTTATGAATACCAGCCTCACTCAAACACAAACAAGTCAGGCATCAGGTTGTAAGGTACTTACGTAGGAACTTTTTAAGGTAAGAAACACCTAAAAAGTACCTAAAAACTTAAGACCTATAAGAATTCAGCAAGTCATTCCAAGAAAACATTCATAAAACCTTGCATCTACTGCCTTGTTGTTCATACATGGAGCGAATCAGCACATGTACCCCTCAATTGCACCTCTCAATAGAATGCAAACTTGCTATGGCTATATTTGCTACAAAATTATACTTTGGAATTTGCATCATATCTACACATTAAAACAGTAGATCCAACCATGTCTGAATAGAGATAAACAAAAAATCAATTGACTCAGATTTAAATGCCGAACCATGCTGTGCTATAGATATATGAAATTTAATAGTCAAACTCAGGCTTTTGGTCAAATACTAAACTCAACCTTTCTAGTCATCCTAATTCCTAGCAATTTTTGACATCATAGAATATTTCACTTTTCTACTTGGCAAGAATGTCAATTTACTTATCATGTTATGTCTTAGATACTACTCCATTTCATCAGCAAAATTGATAAACAAGATAGCATCTTTTCTGCTACTCGGCAGTAATAGAGTTCCTCTTTCAGGAAAGTAAGCTGCACATTAAAAAAATGTCAGAATTTGTGCATTGCTAATGAAGAGTTTGAGATAGATGCCAGGATATATATACAAGCAAGATCAACAACTATTACAGCAATGCATTAAATGTGGAGCTTAATTAAAGCACTTCACAGTACATATAAATAACAGTTGGAAATGATTTGTGAATACAACATGTGGCCAATAACAATAACTAACAAGTAAATTGCTAAGTTATCAGAATAAATTGAAAAAATGACCAATATCAGTTTACTTACATCATATGTATCTACAAGGGCGAGGAAACTATTTGGAAAAGCCAAAGCATATGATGTAAATGCTGCCAGCTCACTTTGATTTGTTTCACCAAAAGTTCCAACAAATGAATTTGCCCACTGAAATAATGAAAGAACAGCTTTGACCACCAAATATTCAAATTCAAAACAAAAGCTGATAGATTAATGATGGGTTATACTCTTCTGTATAAACAGAGAAAGAATCTGCACATCACATAGTTAATTATGGCTAATGCACTAAAAAAAAGAAAGAATAATGAGTATCGATGGATCTTCTCTAGGGAAGAACTTATGAGACTAATATAGATAGTTTTAGTGCAGAGAACAAGCATGTGCAGGTTGCTATGGTTTATTTTCCTCATATAAGCAGTGAGAAAAGTCTCAGTTCCACAAAGATGCAAAGAATTCTAGAGTAAAACAATGGTTTTTAATATTGCCAATAATCTTTCCTGGTACTAAAATCCCATTTTCATAGCTTACCTAGCTGAATCAAAGACTAGAAAGCAGGTATGCCTAAGTTACAATTCAGTTGCATCCCTTGGGGTTCTTGAGAATGTATATTAGAAGATCATACATTGCATATTAGTGGGACAATGTAGTCACTGAAATAAGTGCCCAGAAATGGTTACTTGATGTCCAACACAAGGTAGAGAGTGGGTGCAAGGTTCAGTGGTTCAGTTCATGCTCCAAAAATTAATCCCTGTTCAAGACTAACATAAATAGAGTCACTTGCAGGCATGGCTTTCCTGCTGCACCAGCTTTACTCCACATGAAATTGGCAATAAGTAGAGTAGTAGACTAAGAAAGAAACAACCTGCACCAAATGATTAGTCTGAATGAAAGGTGCAATATACCTAGAGTGCTTGTTAGAGGTCTGTGCAGCTAATTATAAACTGTAAAAATAAATTATTTCATATATAATTTTTTTTGTTAGTGCAGAATCTCTGTTTCAGGTTTCATCCTTTTCTTTCCGGTGCCATTCCTTTTGATCTTCAAGTACAATTCAGATTTGCCCTAGGTTAACTATCACTTTTAATTAAACCATAGAAAGCAAAATTCTTAAAAAACAAAAAAAAGAAATCTTTTTTTTTGTTTTTTAAGACATGCATAAATGCAGTCGCATAAGGAGCAGAAAAAAATATCATCAAACACACTGGAAAACTCTGTTTATTTCTTTTCGTTTAGCAAAGGATGCCAGTCAATCCTATTTCTAAAGATCATGAAACAAGTATTACAAGGAGATCTCGCATTTGGTCATTTATTTTCATTGAATATCAGCAATGTTGGATGTTATAACTGTTTGTAACCTTCCAGTACACCAATAAAACAGCAAACAAGGACTATATACATATTATTTTAATATGCAACTGGTAAGACTAAGTCCAGGAAGCAGATGATCTGAAGATAATAAGAAGACACCTTCATCAACAAATTGTTAATAAATACTTGACACGCAGTAAGCAAGATATTGTTTAAGATTCAGCAAGTAACATGTCAAATTTGAACAGGCAATATCATTTGTGTTGATGACATATAGTGAAAGTGTGAAACCATGAGCTTTTGACATACAATTTGCAAACAAAAATGCCAATTATAACCAAAAAAGTCAAACCACCTGAATTTTACTAAGCCAAGTCTGAACCAGAGAAACAAAATCTTGACAGGTGCTTGAGCCATCTCGTCTGCGAAGTGCTTTGTCAGTGATCTCATCAGGACCCTAAAAGACCACAAGTTAGAATAACTGATACAACGACTGATACTAATTAACATGAAAAAATACTTATAGCAATGAGGAATAAAGAAGAAAGAAGATAAAACATATAGAATAAAAAGGAATTATAAGGAATGACTTGTAGAACAGAGAATTTACTCTGAAAAGGATAAGTGTATTTCTGATATATTCTCAGTTACACCAAGGTAAAGCTAATTTGTAACCAAAACTCTGAACTGTAGCTCTTCGTCAACCACTAAACAAGTAAGCTTGCACCAACTAATAGAATATTTTTGCAAACTTGTGTACCTCAAACTACGAGTATATTCAAAGGCTTGAGGCACAATGAGGCATTAAAACTCCTGAAGCCTGGATGCAAGGCACAAGGTGAGGAGTGCACCTCATTTCAGCGAGACAATTCATGTAATTTTCTTTTGTATAAACAGGACTATCTTTTTCACCTCCTTTGATAGCTCTCCCTCGGTTGCTGGAAGCTCATTGGCAATCAAATGAGCGGCAAATCAGTCACTATTTGGAGATGAATTTACCATGGATCTATTCAGGTTCACTCCTATCCATCCTATATTACGAGTACCAATTTACTCAAGCTGCTTCATAATGTAACAAACAGCAAATTGTATATAAATTTCCTCTCAACAAGGTCCATAAGCTTAAAATAACTCACATAGGAAGTTACATATGAATTCAGTTACATCTTGACATGTAATTGACTCTACTGTCGTTGTTGCCCATGCATGATGATTTATGATATATTCCCTATGCATTTTGTCCACACTTGGATTTATGCGATCTTTCACTAAGTTAAAGAAGAGTGTCAAGAACCCAGAAGTCCCAAATGAATCCTTCACCACTTAATTGAAATTCTTCCATGGGAAATTCTCAGCAATCCATTTTTTCCTATAACAGTCAATATTTTAAATCCATTCCATCAGTTTCCTAAAAGGAAGATTGCTCAGCAGCTGACCATGGCTGACCAAGACTATATTTTTCATCAATTCCAGATACATAACAACCATCTATGTCTCGTCCTATCACTCTGACAACTGATCCTTACCCCAATGCCCCCACCAGCCCTATATGTAATCCTTTGGATTGCCATTCACCCTGAAGCATGAATTCTAGCATGCTTAAACCTTAAACTAGCAGCAAACTTGGATGTGTTCAAAAAAATACCATCAAAATTAACATTCTACCATTGCAATCCACTTCGCTTTTCAACTTAATATTCATATTGCCTTGCTATTTGTCAAAGCAAATCTTGTGTATTAGTCCTCATCTAAGCATCATCCTTAATTATTAATGGCAAGGATCCTTTCCGGTGCAAGCATTGATTTAAACTCTTAGCTTAGATCACATGATTGCAATTTCTCTTCAATCCTCACCAAATGGACTGTCCAATCATAGGGCATTAAAATAAAACATGGTCTGTTAGATGTTACCTGAACTTTAGAAAACGAAACTCAACCCTTGAGATTTAATATAATCTCATGAGATAGTCAACAGTGCTTGACCCCTGAAGCTTTTTGAAGACTTAAACCCAAGCAGTGTAGGGCCCCTGACATGTTTGCTAGCAAATGTCCCTATGACTAAGATCATGATGTTAATGTTCATACGTGATATGACCACTCCAACATCGTCATAGAAGCTCAGCAGATGTTAAAAACGAAAACTGAACCAATTTTGCTCTGAACACATGTTAGTATGTTACAACCCTTCATCAATCACCTCAGTGATCTGATGAACTAAAACTTGGATCTATAATGCAACCTTAAGAATGTCCTCTCCTGATTATCCATCTTATCCATCCCATAATTCAAGACCATCCTCAAATCATCTTCAAGGTCAAGAAACCCATGAAAGGCTTCTGCCAAGACTGGAAAATAATTGCATCCTAATGGTAGTTATCAATTCCATTTACAAAAGACCCTAATAAATTAGAAATAATTATATAGTCAGTTATGGATAGAACTAAGCAATAGATTTCGCATCTAGTCATGGGCATGCTGGAAATCATATTCTATTATCAGACAATCATCACCAATACCACCTTCAACTCATAAACCATAATACCTCTACAGCATTGATTGTCCATGTAAAATTGCCAGTTACTGCTCCTCCACGAACAACAGTAAAATGCTTGTTCAAGACTACAATTAACCACTCATATATATATATATATATATGAAAATAGTTGAAAAGATTAGAGCTTGATGTCATATAGTTTTAACTTTTAACTACAAATGAAAAGATTTTGCCTCTCTCACAGAAAGCAAGATTTATGTTGCTGATGTATCCTGAACTAGAGCATTACAAATTTATTTATATTAAAAACAAAGAATTTCTACTTAATACTGATTAAGAAAATTCCACCTGAATAATCATTTCCCATGATACAAACTGTGTTTTCAAGGTATAAAGTAGAAAAGTGTATTTAGCGTGTATTTAGCGTCAAGGGTATATAATAACATTGATAAAAATGGCTGTTAGGTGGACATTAATATGTGGGAGTGTGTTTCAATTTTTTGGAGAACTTTTAGGAGCGAGATGAATCAGAAGGCATGGGAATTCTATAAACAAATAACACAGGGACTTGTATGTGAAAATATTAAAAAAAAACATATCGTTTCACATTCACTAACCATGTACGAACTAACAAAGGCATGTGAATGAGTTCCTCGAAGTGGTATGCCAAACAACCTTCCAGCCGCAACATTACTGTCATGAGCTAAAGTAATTTCATTATAAAATTCATTAAATGTAAATGATCATTCCTAAAAAGTGAAATTTAAAATGTCATAATGTTTTTAACATATGCCAATTACATAAACAAGCATAAAGGCACCATGCTGTTCTTTCCGAACTAAGTAATCATCTGCATGTTAATACATAGTATGAAAACAATAGGAACCGTTATCTAAGTCAACTGGATGAAATAAATATGACAAAGGAACATAACCTTATTAAAGGTTTGCAAAATTCAGATCCAGAAAAGGCAGAGGTGAAATGGTACTTTGTCAAGCACAATTACAGCTATTTCCTTTATGAGACCACTAAAATCTTTTGCCACAATTATCAACCTAAAAATAAAATCTCAAAGGTTGACAAACTGTCAGAGATCCAATTTAGCTCTTGTGCCATATCTTTTATATCATCCTTTAGACACCTATTCTCCCCTTAGTAGAAAATGACCTAATACCTGGGCCTGGGGTTCCATCCAGAACAGACCAAGACCAACATTATTCAGGCACAGGACTACAAGGACATGCTACAGTCAAGCAAGGCCACCCTGCTAGAGCTTATGCACCATATGAAAAAGCGTTTTTTATTGCCATATGAAGAGATTATACATTATCCACCATAATATAAAGTGTGTGAGATGTGTTATCTCATATATGATAAGTTTCTTCGTCAAATGTAAGCTTTATAAAAGATATTTCAAGCAATTCATCACTATGATGTATTTTCTTGAACTCATTTCCAAAAAAGATATTTGAGTTGATTAAATTTGTTAGATCTTAACAGTCAACGCAAACATACTTACCCCTGAAAGTAGGGAGGTTGTTTCTGTCGCTCAAAGTTTGTTCAACCAAGTCCAAAGGAGCACTATTACCATGGTACCAAATCTCACTCTCTAATCTTATCTAGGAGAATTAGTCTGTTAAATTACTTAGCTAAAAGAATTGACATCTAAATTGAGAGATTAAGCTTGAGATTCTTTATAAACAAGTAGACATATTATCGTAGTGCAGAGCATTTGCCTTCTACATTTACAATCACCATTGACTCACTAGGGCAGGTAAGACTGCATCATACTGAGGCTAGCAATAAGAATTCAGCTTAGAACAAACTGATCATCCAGAGATCAGAATGAAACATCAGATAATTTTCACTCAAAATTATTAAATATCTAAATGATGAGACCACTAGGATACAAAATTCACTGTTTAACATAATAAACCTTGTTGCATCAAATCCTCCCATGTAACAGCATCTCGAGGCACTTATTCCTCCATCAGGCCCCTAAGCATCATATCAAAAAAAAAAAAGAAATTATGAAGATGCAAAATCCACACAATGAACAACAATGAGAAGGAAAACAAAACCGACTTGTGCTCGTCGAAGTCCAAATTCAAGTAATGTTTTTGATTTTCCTGAGACCAATCTGTGCCTTGCAGCATTTGTGGTAACTAAAGAGGCATAATTAACAAGATTTATAAATGGTGTTTCAAGCAGCTGAACCACCTGGAAATTCAGATGTCATGCAAAATATTAAAGGAGCAATTTGATGCCGTCATACCTAGAATAAATAATTTTGAACAAACAACTAATGTACAAAAAATAGTTAATATCTACATATTTCACATAATTATTCAACAGCACTTACAGCAACTGGTCCTTCAATCCTCATCAAGGGAATCTTAGGAAACACAACAGAACCCTCAGGAATTGCATAAACTTCAACATCTTTACAGTCGATTGCCTTGAGATATTCAAAGAACCCATCCTACAAAATGAAAGCATAAACTGTAAGTTGGCATAAAGAATAACAAATAACAAGCAAAGTGTGTGGCACAATGGAACCAAAACCCAGTTAAACATACAAAACTCTGCTTGTTATTACCATTACACCAAACAGAATAATCACAGTGAAGTTGTTCACAGATGTCACAAGACAATATATTAATATGGAAAAGAAAAGTACAACATGTGTTTTGGAGCATTAAGAAATTATTTTTCTGATATTCTATATCACATGAGAATTGTCATAATGCCATGTTTTTGTATAAAGTGTCGCCATATTACTCTATCGTTCATTTTTAACTACCATCTCTTTCATTATAAACTAGCTCTAAGGCCTTTCAATAAAGTTCCTTCATGAAAAGAACATAGATCAGTTAGACGATCAGAAGACCTAGTGATTCCCGATTATTAGCCATATGCTTAATTTAGAGGATGAATTAATTTAAAGGGAGATGGTTTAATTGGCCAGCCAATCATATGGAAAACTTCCTAAAAGCAAATTACCAAACATGTGGGCATGACAGATCGCAGGAAAGAAATATCATCCACCTCAAATTTGAAATTAGCAATAAACCGTATACATTCTTCGAGACCACCAAATACAGTATATTCACCACCAAAGGGGTTTTTCCGGAAGTACAGATCAAACCTGCAAAATTTGCAAATAATGTGATCATATGACAAAACCTTAATAACCCTGAAATCTGTGAGAAGAATTTCAACTCACATGGTGAACGCATAACACAACAAATCATTGCAGAAGACTCTTACAGGAAACCTCCGATGACATGTATGATTGGAAAATTGGAGATACCAAAGAAGTTGCAGTTAATCAACTTAATATGCATTTTCAATGTCAGGGAAGTAATCGTTCCCACCCCACCAATTCAATATACATTTCAGATACAAGTCCTCTGGCAGAGAAAATAAGCCACTAAATAGTATCAAACAGAAGTTACTCAAACCCTGTTATTTAAATTGCTTGCCGAGCAACCATGAACTCACGTAAAAATTACAGGTGTGTCCTAGTGCTACCATGACTTTTGTTATCCTCCACGACATACACATCTGCATGTATCTTTATGTGAATGGTATTTTCCTACAATTTTGTAAAGGTAACCAAACTAAACTATGATCCAGTTTGCCACTGAAAATAAAATATCATCACAAGGTTTTCAGACTTTATGCTCAAATAGAGCATATGACATGCAGAGACCACTCTCATGTACCACATGGCATGCAATGACTTACGCTCACTATTTTAAGTATTGCAAAGCACCAACCTAGAAAAGTAATTCAGCGATTATGCAAACATTATAGAAAACCAAATGAACTTATCAAAACACATATGATATGCAGGCCAGTTTTCGATTTCAGTAAATTGATTTCCAACAACATCCAGCCTTCCTAAATGGCTCTTCCACGACAGTAAGCCGATTCTCAAAGCACAAATATCCAAACCCCACATTTGGAGAAGTTGATCTGGTCCACCTAGGTCTATTTGTACGCAATTCCAAGTTCCAACCCACTATATTTTGAATCTGTTATAACCCTTCACAGCTCAATAGGTTGATCAAAAAGGTTCAAGATAAACAACCGATCAACTTCGAGAGAGCAAGAACGAATCGGGATAGAGGGAAAGCTCACACTGCTCGATCTTGGTGCTTGCCGGCCTTCCAGTAGGCGTAGGTCATGGTGAACTGGTAGAGGTCGGTGAGGAGAGGGGTGACCATCGGATTCGTCGGCCGCGGCGGGACCGCTCGCCCCCGCTCGCCTCCCGCTTCACCAGCCCTCGGTCCGGTGGCGGTTTGCATCGAGTCCATCGAGCCCTCTCCCGCTTCCAGGGTTCCGATTCTTATGATGAGGAGGAGAAGGGGAGTGAAGCGAAGAACAAGCGCGCGTGGTAGTGACGGAGAACCATAATATAGTGCGGTTGGAGTTCGGCCGGTCGTTTTTTGGGAGACGGCGATGGGACAAATAATTGCCCCGCGGTTTACCCATCAAAGCTCTTAAACCGATGGAATGAACCGCCGGTTCGATGAATAAACCGATTCATATTTCCTTCAATTATAATTAAATATTTTACAAAATAATAATTGAGTAACTATTTTTTTATTTCATCATAAAAATTTAAGATAAAATGGTTATATTTTATGATATTGTAGTTGTAGAAGAATTATATTACACACGATATTAGTGTCAATACGAAAATATATCGACTTAGTTTCTAAAAGTTTCTAAAATCCATAAAAATAAAAAAAAACAAATGGAATAAGTACTTATATTATATTTTCACTCTATGTTAATGTCTACTATGAGTTTTACAAATTGTATAGTGTTACAAATTTTATAATCGAGTGTGATCAGTTTATTTATAAGTACAATGCTAAAAGGCTAACCTAATTCGACTCAATATTTTAATATAGTAGGCAAATATGATATAAAAATATATTATTTTGATTTTTTTTCTCTATTTTTAGACTATTTTAATAATTTTTAATCTAATTTGAGTAGATTCACATTTAAATCATATATATCATGTAATAATCCTAAAAAATGTCATACTTATCCTTTTGACATGTCTTGGATGTGGATAAACCAATTATGAGCAATTATCCTAAATAAAATACTCACCATAATTTTAGTTTCTTCTCTGTTTAATGAATGTATTAATTGAAATATTATCAATTACAATAATATAGGAAAATATTCACATTAAAGTGCTACTTGTCTGGTAAAGAAGATTATTTGAAAAAAACTATAAATTTTGATTAGAAAGGAAAAAATATAAGTTGATATTTGTATGTTTCAAATCAAATATTATTATGAATGTCACTTTCTATTACTTGATGGAATGATTTTGATGTTTCAACTTATATTATCCATAATGTGTATGAAATTATTTTAACTCAAAAATTAAAGAACAATTAAGGTTGGTTATAAAATTTTGAATGATGATGTATATAACATTAATGTGAATTTTGAATTAGCAACTATTCTATAATAAAATATTAGCATGAAAGTTTCATAAACTTCCTGATATTATATATAGACTTATATTTATAGATTACTCCATATTTTTTATTTTATAGAGTGATATCTTTATCACCGTTATAGATAAGTTCTTGAAATTTGACTATCTATATCTTATTTATATAAGATCCTAAGCTATTGATACATTTAAGTAAGCATAATTTAAGTTAAAAAATAATTAGATTAAAACATGAAAATTATTAAATCCAATAAGAATGGTAAATTTTATGGTAAACATAATGATTTAATCATAATTCTATTTTTTTACTATATTTTTTTAAATATGATATTTATACATCTTACTATGGATGCCACAATAGAATAATATTGTTGAAGTATGAAATTCTACTCTTATGAATATGATTAGGAGTATAATAAATTATTCTTCTAAGCTCAAATCGGGGTGAAACTTTAAGGTTAGTTCTATATATTTTGAACAAAGATAATAATAAGTTAGTTTCATCAATTCCTTTTTAGGGTTAGATTGATAGTAAATTTAACTTGAGATATTTATATATTTATGATTGTCTTATAGAGGCAAGAGTATTTCATCCACAAAACAACTTGGATTCAATGACTAATTTTTATTATTTTATTATTTATCTAAAAAATTATGCTAGTAAAAAATAATTGAAGATAGTAATACAAAATTCAATGATGAATTGATAATATAAAAATATCAAAATTTAATCCTCATATTAAGGAGATACAAGTTACACTCCATTATCATTTTATATTAATAAGTTGTTTCTTAAATCATTAAATAATTTGATGAACATAAATAATAAAATAATATTAATAAACTATATCACACTTATATTACCACTATGATTGATATATATATATATATATATATATATATATATATATATATATATATATATATATATATATATATATATATATATATATATATATATATATATACCGAGTAAGGTTAGATGACATTGATCGACATCACATTTGACTATATATGCAATGAGCATCAAGGGATTCTCACATAAACGTTAACTACATTAACAATAAACAAAGAGGTGTCAAATATTGAGCTGAATTGATGATGATATCGACAAAAAAAACAAAATAAAATTTTATGTGGAAGAAAAAAATTGATAATAATAATAATAATAATAATAATAATATTATTATTATTATTATTAATAAAATTATCAAGATCAAGAGAATTGTCAATAATAAAAAAAAAGAACTTTGAATAATAAACTTAAATATTATGAATCACCTTTGACCCTCCATTAATTGTTGGTTTTATCCATCTTCAACCAACATAGTACTAAATATAATAATATTCTAGGCATAAATCAAAATATGAAATAGTATTCAAATTATATTTGAACACCTATTTCATCATATCAAATCGATCAAACTTAGCTTAACGTAGTTTAAGCGGATCCGGATCCAATTTTAAGAAACATCATTCTCGATCCGATCCGCTCTCGATATTAAAAGGTTTCCATCTCCATCACCTCGAGAGGCCACGCACTCAGCGCACCCCTCCTCAAAACCCGCGCCATCAGAGCTCAAACCACACAATATGCTAAAGTGGGACGCCTCGATTGGCGCCAGAATTGCCTATCAGCCGTCCCGGACAAGACATCCACCACCACTAAGCCCTAAATCTTTAAATCCGCGATCGACCGCCGCCCTCGTTCTTCGCAGCCCCATCCACCGCCCCCGGACGCTTCCAATCCAACCGTTCGACGGAACTCCCCACAGAAGGATTGGACATGTACGTGGTGAAGCGCGACGGCCGGCACGAGGCCGTCCACTTCGACAAGATCACGGCGCGGCTTAAGAAGCTGAGCTACGGGCTCAGCCAGGAGCACTGTGACCCCGTGCTTGTCGCCCAGAAGGTGTGCGCCGGTGTCTACAAGGGCGTCACCACCAGTCAACTCGACGAGCTCGCCGCGGAGACCGCCGCCGCCATGACCTCCAACCACCCCGACTACGCCTCGGTAATCCCTGCCTCGTGCTCATCGTCGCTTTATTATATCTGTTCTCGTTCGGCAAAGCTGAAATCGTTTTCCCCCATTTTCTCCTAGCTTGCTGCGAGGATTGCGGTTTCCAATTTGCACAAGAACACAAAGAAGTCATTTTCGGAAACGTAAACGATCATCATCTATTCAGTTATTAGTTTTGTCTGTGGCCATGTTTTCTGATGATGGTGGTGTGCAGGGTTAAGCTGATGTATCATCATGTCAATGAGAGATCTGGACAGGAGGCACCCTTGATCGCCGATGATGTTTACGAGATAATTATGAAGGTAAATGATTTGCTACCAAGCAAGAAACGATATCAAATGTTTGTTTTCTGGACCAAAGATCTTATTCTGCGACTATGTTGCTCATAGAATTGTTGTCTACTGATGTATTAGTCAATGCATTGTGGTTAAATGTCAACTATTCTTAGTTGATCGAGTCTTATGATACTTGATTAGAATGACACATTATGTAACTAAAACAATCTGTCCTTCGTCATTTAGTGCTTATATTTTGCATTTCCCTTCCCTCTCATGTTAGACATGTTTGCTTAGGGTTATGGTTAGTTGACATACTTGAATTTCTATGTATTATTAAAATGTAAGATTATATTAACTCACCCAATCGAACATTTCAGAATGCTGCTCGTCTGGACAGTGAGATAATTTATGATCGAGACTTTGACTATGATTATTTTGGATTTAAAACTCTTGAGAGGTCGTATCTCTTAAAAGTTTGTGGCAAGGTAGTGGAGAGGCCACAACACATGTTGATGAGAGTAGCTGTTGGAATCCACAAAGATGACATTGACTCTGTCATTGGAACATACCATCTGTTGTCTCAGCGGTGGTTCACTCATGCTTCACCCACCTTGTTCAATGCAGGCACCCCCAAGCCTCAGGTACCAAAATGCTAGACTTGTTCTTTTGTTTTGCAAATTACCATTAATTCTTCAGTTTGCTTATTTATTTATTGGGTTTTGTCAGTTAAGCAGTTGTTTCCTCGTATGCATGAAAGAAGATAGCATTGAGGGAATATATGATACTCTGAAGGAGTGTGCTATAATAAGCAAGTCAGCTGGAGGAATTGGCGTTTCTGTTCACAACATCCGTGCAACAGGAAGTTATATCCGTGGTACAAATGGAACATCCAATGGTATTGTTCCCATGCTAAGGGTGTTCAATGATACTGCTCGTTATGTTGATCAAGGAGGTGGCAAAAGAAAGGGTAATTTGGTTAGAATTCACTTACTGTTATTCTCATGTTATCAATTCCAAAAGTTGTGTTGCTGATCTTCATCTTATAGGTGCATTTGCTGTATATTTGGAGCCTTGGCATGCTGATATATATGAATTTCTTGAGCTTAGAAAGAACCATGGAAAGGTATGCTTCTTTAATTTCTAATTTTCTATGAAGCCTCGACATCTTATGTTAAAATATTATTATTTTTAATTATGCCTAGTTAATTAGTTACTTACTATTCGTCATGAATGATGATATATTACTAGCTATTTAACATTGTCGAACTTTGTCATGTACCATGTTGTATATATTCCTTTTTTGTTGTTGCATCCATGCCCTATTGTTTTCTACTTTTATAGCTCCTGATTATTTGACATTTGTATTGTATTGGTAATGTGCATCTGCATCCGTACTTCTCATGGCTGTTGCTTATTCTTTAAGAGGGGAAAAAACTAAAACTCTTTGTTCTCATCCAAAGTAAGAAGTGCATAAATAATACCTTAGACAAGGTCATATGTGATCTTGAATCAAACGAACAAAGGAAAAAGTATAGAAGTCACTATGTGAAACATGTTATTCAATCCATTACAATAACTAGTTTTATTGGTAAGGTTCTTACTTGGTTGCAAATAGCTAAAAAACAATCAAACACCTTTTTGAATGAATAATTATTGGAGAGTTACTTATTTTTATCTTGTGGAGTCCAATTCTTAAGTTCTTTTGCAGGAAGAGCATAGAGCTAGGGATTTGTTTTATGCCCTTTGGATTCCAGATCTCTTCATGGAAAGAGTGCAGAGTAATGGACAATGGTCTTTGTTTTGCCCTAATGAAGCTCCAGGGCTAGCTGATTGTTGGGGAGATGATTTTGAGAAACTCTACCTTAAGTACGAGAAAGAAGTGAGTCTATCCTGCAAATATCAAATTCTTGAACAATTTCAATTAATATTATTAGTCATTTCTTCCATTGTTGAACTTTAGGGCAAGGCGAAGAAGGTTGTTACAGCACAGAATCTTTGGTTTGAGGTCCTCAAATCTCAAATTGAAACTGGAACACCATATATGCTTTTCAAGGTACTGGATCAAATTATCATGATCTTTAAAAAGAATTTTCTGAATCATGATGTTGTCGCTTTTATACACATGTAGGATACTTGCAATAGAAAAAGTAATCAACAGAATCTTGGCACAATTAAGTCTTCAAACCTATGCACAGAGATTATTGAGTACACTAGTCCAACGGAAACAGCTGTGTGCAACTTGGCATCCATTGCTTTATCTCGGTTTGTCAGAGAGAAGGTGTGTTCTCATGGATCCTTGCTCAATAGTTCTAGTAATGAATTCTAGTTTTTGGTATCAGATCACTCCGTGGAATACATTTCTTGTTTTTCTAATGAGTTGCTCTCAGGGGGTTCCGATAGAATCACATCCATCCAAGCTGGTTGGCAGTAGTGGGTCGGCAAACAGATACTTTGACTTTGACAAGCTTGGTGAGGTAGGATCTATTTTTAAGACTTTCATGAAATATATACATCCACAGTCCAGAGTATGCCTAAAGAAACATCTATACTTCTATTTGCAGGTAAGTGCTATAATAACAGCAAACCTCAACAAAATAATTGACGTGAACTACTACCCAATTGAAACTGCAAGGAGATCGAATCTCCGTCATAGGCCAATTGGAATTGGGGTTCAGGGTTTGGCTGACACTTTCATCTTACTTGGCATGCCCTTTGATTCGCCCGAGGTAATTGTTGACATCCAAGTGATTTTTTTCTTTTTTCTTTTAGTTTTTTGATGTGAATCTTTTTGTTAATTATTAACGCTTTCTGCAGGCTCAGCAGCTGAACAAGACAATATTTGAGACCATATACTACCATGCTCTTAGAGCTTCTTGTGAAATTGCTAGGAAAGATGGTTTTTATGAGACTTATCAAGGAAGTCCAGTGAGCAAGGTTTGGGTTCATTAGCTAATGCTCTTTTGTATTCCTTCATTTGCTTCAAGGTGCAAGCTTTCTGTTAAAAACTTGTTCAAAGCATCATAGCCAATATCTGTATGCAACTACATTTTGCATTTCTTGTTTGCAAGCAGGGCTAATATGTGCATGTTATAGTACTATAGTTTACATAGGAGGAATGCATGTTCAGATATGGTTAATCGGGATTCTCTTGGAAAGGAATGTTCTTTTAGCTGTATCAAGCTATACTTATCACTTGAGGGATATGTTTTGACAGAAGGTTTATATCATGGTAATCATTTTCTTGAACTCTTGGAAGATTTCTAATTGAATATTTGCCCAGGGAATTCTCCAACCTGACATGTGGAACATTACTCCATCAGACCGATGGGATTGGTCTGCATTAAGGGAAATGATATCTAAAAATGGTGTCAGGAACTCTCTTCTTATTGCTCCTATGCCTACTGCATCAACTAGTCAAATTCTTGGGAACAATGAATGTTTTGAGCCATACACATCTAACATTTACAGTCGCAGGGTCCTAAGGTATGCTTTAAACATATTATTTTTTGTTCATTTTTGAAAGCATCAGTCAGTATGTATGTATGATAACTACAATTTTTTCAGTGGAGAATTTGTTGTTGTGAACAAACATCTCCTACATGACTTGACTGAGATGGGTCTGTGGTCACCTACACTCAAAAACAAGATAATTTATGATGATGGTTCCATTCTCAAGATTCCTGAAATTCCAGATAATTTGAAAGCAATATACAAGTGAGATAACACAAGCAAATTATTTCTTCATATTGTCTAAAATTCTTTTCTGTATATGTTAATTAGACTTTTGACCTTAGAACCGTATGGGAGATTAAGCAAAGGACTCTAGTTGACATGGCTGTTGATCGTGGGTGCTACATAGATCAGAGTCAGAGTCTTAACATCCATATGGACCAACCCAATTTCGGAAAGTTAACGTCATTGCACTTCTATGCATGGTCTAAGGTGACATCTTTTAACTCTCAACTAAATATCTTAATTTGCTCATTTAAAACTATTTATTTAGTATGATGAATAGGAACTTGTGTGGGCTAAATTAAAATGTAGGGTTTAAAGACTGGAATGTACTATTTGCGTACACGTGCTGCCGCCGATGCAATCAAGTTCACAGTTGACACCTCTTTGCTCCAGGTTAGAGTTCCTCATGAATTACATCAAGTTGCAAATCACATGTTTCTTTGATTATCAACTTATTTCTGGTATGTTAGTGTATTGGCCTTGAATTTCCATATATGGATGGGATGCAGAAAACTAATAAACCGGTAGAGGATGATGATGTGGAAGCCAAACTGGCACAAGTTGCTTGTTCCCTAGAAAATGGTGAAGCGTGCATGGCGTGTGGAAGTTAGGACGTATCATATTTCAGCCGAAGGGATACTCTTAGTTGGTGATTCAATCATCGATTGAATGATGAAAAGTACCGATGGTCGGTTATCTTCAGACTGGAGCTCTCCTGGCCTCCTTTTTGAAGCTCTTTTGGCCTCCTTTTATATTTGCTTGATAGAAGAAGAGCTTGCGATTTTAGGTCTTTTGCTATTTACTTATGGCCACTATCTACACTTAATGCTTTGTGTAAGTAGCTCTGTATCAACATGATATAATATTGGTGCATGTCATGGAGTTGCTCTCCCTCTTTCTAAACTTGTGTGATCAACAATCATAAGTTATCTTGTATTGGTGTTTTGTGGAATTCCCCAAGATCTGTAATCTTGGGTTTCTGGGTTTACTTTCATCAGTAAATCTTCATGGATATGATAAATCATTTGAACAAACGATCATTGATGGCTTCAACATGAGATTTTTTTTACTCCAATGCTACCATTCCTCCTAGTTGGGACCTCTCTAATGCTATTCCTATTAAAGATTTCAGACCTATTATTTTTGTAATATTTTATACAAAATTCTTGCAAAACTTTGTTCAATAAACTTAAATTTCATATGCCAAGGACATGATTAGCATCTTTATTGTTAATGGGCATGACATGCACATCACGTCTTATTTTAAATGCAAGCATCATCTCATCCTTGTAGGCTTAACCTAGAAAAGGTCTTGGTCTCTATTTCCTTGGATGCTATCAAGAAGAACACATGCTATCGATAACACCATTTCTAAACCGTATGATTTGATCTTTCTCGAGCTCTAATTTAAACGTTGTAGGAGGTTCTATCGAACAAATCAAATCCAATATCCATATTAATCAAATGACCAATTGGGACCTCATTGAAATTCTCACCATATCTCACGCAACATCTCGAGTTGAATAATAAAATCCATTATTTTTTAAAATTTAAAGAGATGACAAACTGATGCATTTAACTATATTTAATGATGGTCAACTATCATTATTAATGTTGTTCAACCATCATTACACATTACCATGGCCCTGTTCATGGGTGTCCATCCAAACTGTTTGATCTTTGAGCAATCAGAAGCTATAAAACAACGAGACTAAATCAACCAAGACAAAATATCATTCGTTGATAGTAACTGCTCACAAAGAAAAGATAACCAAAAAAATATATATATATATATATATATATATAGTATCTTCTTCAATGTTGCTCGATTACTGCGTCGGTGCCGACTCAGTTACCCAACGACGTCAATGCAGATGTAGAGCATCGGCATCAGTGTTACCCTCTTTATCCCGTCCCTTCGTCTCATCCTTTATCGTTGCTCTTCCTTCTCATCGATCATAATCACCCATGGCCTGCAGCAGTGTCGTCATCCGTTATCACCGAAAACGTAATTGGAATGTTGAAATTATCTTTTTGCTTATTATTTTCTTACTCTCATTGATAACAATGACAATATTATGATAAATAGAGCTATATGTTTTATTTTAATAACTATGGAGATTTAAATGTAAATTTTTTAAGTCTAACACCGGGATACTAAAAGGGTTTAACTATAGGAGATAATACATAATTAACCCAATGATAATCGATTATAAATTGGTATATTAAAAATCATAAAAATATTTTCTAGCATGTCATTATCTTTGTTGAAGTAAAATTTTTTGAATATAAATGCAAATGTATAATGTAAATATTATTTTATCTTTTAAAAATAAATTTTCTAATTTTTTTCACATAAAGTATTCTAATTTTGCTTTATTCTCATGTAACATTCTTTAGTGGATGTAAATTTATCTAAACAAAAACAAATATTAATATTAAATTATAATATATAAAGGAGAATGTAGTATCAGTTTGAATAGATTAAAAACATCAAAATGAACATAAATATCTTAAACTTGTCACTTAATTCCTAACAGCTCTTCCTTAACTCCTTCCATTCAATTTCTTTTTCTTCCCATTCTTCTACTTCTTTTCTTAATTACCAAAACATCTTTTATCATCAATGACACAAAATAATAAAAAAATAAATAATCAAATAAAACGAACTGAAAATCAAAAAAGAGATAAAAAAATATTATCTTTTACACTTATTAGATTGATTTAACGTTTTTAAGATTTAAGAGGATGGATTATAGATTTCAAAGATGATGTTCTGAACATTTTTACACCAACCTGAAAAATATCATCTTTTATGTCACTTTATATCAACCCAAAATATCTCATATTCCAAACAAATTGAGTAATTATAAAAAAAATATAATTAATTAAGGAATTATATTTAATAAAATTATATTTTATCATTTTTTAGCAATCTTCTTTTATAACTCAAGTAGAGATCAATTACCTTAATTGACCAAGTAAAACACTTGTTTCTCCTGCAGGGAAGTCATCAATGTAGATCATAGATTATCACTGTCAGATTGGAAAATGAAGAAAACCTCATGTTAGCCAAAGGTCCAGGTTAGTTAATAGGCAATTCTGGGACTGGAAATAAGCCCTTTGTGATATCAATCCTCATCCATGAAGCAAGCCATGCATTTGCAAACATCAAAAATGCAACACAGAGTAGAACTCAGATCAGAGGAACTTCATTGACCACATAAATTTGGCATACAAACCACTAACAGCTGTCCTGAACATAGCACCAATTTGATATTCCTCCCATTATAAATAAATTAATCACTAGCCAAACTGGAAGAGAAGAAGAAGAGCAACAACAACAACTACTGATAAAGCTTCTATTTCATGCATGATGCCCTGTAACATCATGTAGCTTGGTGCCACTAGGAGCTCATATTCACTATTATCTCAAGTGATTTATACCAAGTGAACATCTGATAGAGACTACAAACAAAACATGTGCAGCAATCTCTCCCAACTTCTGACAAATCCCTCCCTCCCTCTCCTCTCTTGGAAGTTCAATTTATGCTGCAGTACTGAGTCATTTTGATCTTTCACAGCTTTTACAAGAAGCAAAAAAAAAATACAAAGAGGAAAAGAAAATAGTTCACATGCAAAAGAATGCCCTTATCATTGATCAAGTACTTGGATGCCATTTGAAGTTAAAACAATTAAGAATGCCCTGCCCTGCAGTAAGCATAGTAAAAACCCTCCAAAAGAAAACCCCTCTTATGTATATCATCAATTCCACAAGGACAGCTGCTTGTTATATTTCTAGCAAATGTCAAAACAAATCATGATAATCTCCTTAGATCAGAAATCATAATAAAGAAATTATGTTTGCTATCACCAATCAACAGAGGTATTCAAAAGAAGAATTAATATGGAAAATGAGATTTGCAGGAGTATTCAACAACAAGAAGCAAGGAAAACAGTACAATAAATATAAGGAAAAGGCCATTCCCATGGATGGCCACCATTAGGGGGACTCCACAACAGAGGAAAGTTGATGGAGAAGAACACAACAAAGATGCACACAGTATCCAAAAAGCAAGTTGCTTTTTGTCCTGCTTTTTTCTACACAACCTGTGACAAAAAAGACTAAATACAAGAGCACTACCTTCTCCATCTTCCCAGCCCGAAGAAGACATTTGGTTCATCATCTTCTTCATGTCTTCCTTCCCCTTCTTCGTATGGGTAGCCCACCCAAAGACTAAATGCAAACCCACCTCACCTCATCACGGCCAAAGATGGCACCTTCGACAGAATTCACTCGGGATTGTGGGACTTGCTCAGGCATTCGAGGACTTCGGTTCGGCTCCTCACTATTCGAAGGAAGACCTCCCTCACCTGGCGCTCCAGTGGGTCTAAGCCCTCTTTCAAGGCACTGCAAACCTCCACTAACTCTTCTACCCCCTGCCTCAGCTCCGTATCCTTCTCCTCTGTCAATGGGAACTCGACGGGATCCAACAACTCAGCCAGGTGGCGGCTGCACTTCTCGATCTGTTGGATCTCCTTCAGCAGCCCGCACGAGTTCTTCCTGTCTTTTTTCTTCGATTCCTCGAAGATCCGCTCGTGGAGCGAGGTGATCGATGCGGCCCAGGGTAAGTTCCGGGGGACCGAGAAATGGGTCTGGAGGCCGCGGTCCTGGCACGGGATTGCCGCCACGAGAGCCCACACCACGAAGAAGAGAACCGAGCTCATGGTGAACACGGGGAAGGCGAGGCCATTGGTCGCGGAGACCTCGTTGCCACGAGGCACCGCGAGGTTGTTGCCGATCGCCTGGAGCTGCCGTGCAGCGGACCACGAGCGGGAGACGCTCCACGAGGAGGAGCGGAAGTGGCAAGCAGAGGCGGCGGCCCCGCCGCTGCCGGTGCGGCGGTGGTGCGTCTCCTTGCTGGAGCGGCCGAAGGAGCGGTTGCGGTGGTTGAGGATGGACCCGCCGGCAGTCTCCTTCTCGTCGAGCATGAGGATGGTGAGGTCGGTGAGGGCCTTACGGGCGCGGCGGAGCTGGCCCTCGCCGAGGGGCCGGCCTCCATTGAGGGCGGCGAGGGCGATCTCGAGGTGCTGGCGCCACAGGCGGAGCTGGTCGACGCCGTCGCGGATGGCGTTGCAGACGTCGAGCGCCTTGACGGCGCGGTCAAAGAAGTCGGAGAGGAGGCGGTCGAGGGGAGGCCGGGCGAGGAGCACCCGCTGGCCCTTGCTGCAGCTGAATAGAATCACGCGGAACTCCTCCTGGCAGATGAGGAAGCTGTCGAGCAGCCTGCGGACCCAAGCGAGGGAGAGCAGCTCGTCGGCGGCAGCGGCAGCGGCAGCGGCAGCAGGAGGAGAAGAAGCGAGGTCGACGAACAGGTCGGCGACGTGCTTCTGGAATACCTCCAGCTCGAGGTCGTGGGCGGCACCGCCACCGGGGGAATCGTGGTGGTGCCCGTCGACGGTGTGAACCTGGTCGCGGCGGATGCTCAGGATGGAGCGCCCGATGGACGCGAAGGGGACGGACGAGCCCTGGAAGTCCGTGGCCGGCATGATCGCATCACCCAACAGCAGCAACGATTCCTCAACAATTCTCCGATTCTTGTCAGAATTCGAGGTCTCGGAGCAGAAGAATTGGGGGAAAAAGATCCGATCTTTCGGGAGCAGCCGTGAAGAGAGAGAGAGAGAAGGAGGAGCAATAAAGCAGGGAAGAACGGGGAAGTAAAAATAAGGGGTACCCCAACCGAGGACGAGAGGCCACGTGGACGGAGCACAAGTGGGCTCCCACGGGTGCTTGGCCGAGAGCGGTTTGCGGTGAGGTGTGGGGTCGGTAGATGAGGACGGACCGAGTGCGGTCTAATTCTTGCGGTGCTCGCTCGGCCGTGGAACGGTTCTCGCGGGTGTTTTTACACATACATCCTTGCAACCTTCTGGAATACCATAGTTGCCCTTTCAAATTTGAATATTACACGTGTCCTCCTTTAGTAAACCTGCATCAAAAAATAATAAATTTAATTATTATTAACCATGAATATCTCTAGTTAGTTTGATTTAAATATATAACTATATTGTAAATATATCTAACATTTTATTATAACAATAATAAACAAATAGAAATAAATTCATTAATTTTTGCATGAAAATAAATTACAATAAACCATATGCAAAGATTTTAATTGTTGAGATAAAATCCTATCCTCACTACTTGCCAATTTAAATTAAATTAAATGAACAAAAATATAAAATTCATTAATTTTATGGGAAAATAAAATATTTCTTGGCTTTCATCTATTTCTAATAGACAAAAGGTATCAAAAATGTTAATGCACGTCACGGGTAGGCATCATTCAAGCATGAGCAAAAGCAGTTATGTAAGACAATGGAAGGGTCAGCACATCAACTAACTCAACAGCGACAAGAATGAAGGAGTATTATATCATGGCATTCGATTCAGTTTTCCCTCCATGGTGTGAAGGCTAGAGGACATGATACAGCTAAGTCTCCACTCTGTCAAGTCAAGCGTGCTGGGGACACGTAAAAGAGTGTTGCGAGTTTACATCCCAGGCAATACATTCCCATATGGGCATCCCACTCGTCCGCATGATTACTGAAACGAAAAATAAAGAAATAAATAAAATATTATTTTTTGTTCTACATCTAGGTGTTATCACTTTTGATAAGGATAAGAGCAAAAAACAAATGTGAGAATACATCAAAATTGATACGGGATTTGGAAGAGAAAAATAATGAACACAATGTTGTCTCTGCGAGTAGATAGATTATTTCCAAAATAAATTGGCAAGCAAAATAATAACCATGACAGTATGAGCATCTAAAAGAAAGTGGAAGATTTTCGTTATATTTGGATCAAATTATTCGTCTTAAAACACAATAAGGTGTGAATCAACCTTAGTTCAATCTATTGTTGTTTCAAAGACATATCCAAGTTTAAACTATAAGAATAAATCCTGATGTGCATCAAGACCATGAAACCAAATCAGATGATGTCGACTCTTTCACATAGGAATTCGAATCGATCTTAGTTCAGTTCACTCATGAGATTGAGAAATACTGATTCATAAGTTGTTCCGCTTGTACACATTAGCAGGCACAAGAAAAAGGACTGAAGTGCTCTTGTTATACAACATAAGCAAGCGTCTTGGAAAAAATTTCCAGTAATGAAAAAGTGCATAACCATTTAAATCAATGTGTATGCAAGACCACCGCAAAAGCAGACTGCAATTCGACTTGTATTGATTAAATGGCACAGAGTAAAAGCATACAAAGTCTAAAGCAAGAATCTTATACATGCTTCATAAAGACTATCTGAAATTGTGTTCTTGCACTATGATGGATTTACTTTTATTGAAAAAGCATGTGCAGAGTGATAGGATAGGGGAAGAGGCATTCCTTTTCTGATATATTTTAAAATACTAAAGAAAATGTGAATTAATTTGTAATTTTACATTGCCCCAAAGGTCTCTATACAAAATGATGGGCAGCAGTTGCTTATGGTTGTAGGCCATCTAGTGCAGCATTAAGGTTGACCGTTGACCTAAGTAATCGACTTTTTTTTTTTTCTTTACTCTTAGATCTGAACTCTTCTCAACCAAGCTATCCAATTCCTCTCCTTGTGCTAATGCACTAAATTGTCTGGACTATTTACTCGTTCCCTTTTATGCGATTTGATTAGAAGGGTTGATAATGTAAGAAGTTGACATAATGGAGATACTGTATCGAAGTATAATATTAACATGCATCAGTAGGGGAATCTTCTTCTGCTTACATGCCATACAGACAACACTTGAGGTATTAGACTTAAATTACTGCAAGCAGAAGCCCCAGTATTACATCAGCCATGCCACACCTTTCGCAGGTTAAAGGCATATGTAGAAAGAAGGCGAAGGGGAATAACAGCATTCACCAATAGGTAACAAAATATGGGACACCATTTACCTAACAAATTTAGAAGCATTCCACCCAAGCAACTAAAACCTAACACAAAAATTACATCATTAACACAAGTAATTTTTTCATATAGATCAAGAAAAATTGATTTCTGAATAAGATCCCAGCTTTGAACCAGTCAACCAACTTGAAACATACGAAAAGACTCACTTTGTGTCATGTGCTGTATATTAGACAGCATATTTAAGTTGTATGCTCTTAACATCTAGTCATTTTATATTTTCTCATTTGTAGGACGGATGCCCAAAAAATGCAAATTTACACATCTATTCATTTCAGTTGTAGCTCTCCTAGCAAGACAAAAAGGCAAAATTTGAAGCATATTGCACATCATGGTTAAAAAATCTTCGACTTGGATGCACAAAGTTCATTTATGAAAACTTACTGAGATAATTTTAGTCTGATCCAAATCCCTCTGAATTTTAAACAATTTGTCAGCTTCTGCAGGATTTAAACAAAGGTAAAACCAATTTCTAAGATAGCAAGGATTTAAACAAAATCAACCAGTAAGAGTGATCAATGAAATAACTCAAAGGCTATCCATGAGAGTTTCCCTTGATCACGAAAATTTTGTTTGATAAACATTTTAATGCATTCAATTAGGACTAACAGTTGTGAAGTGTATAATTTGTGATGGTTGACTCAGATTGATACGGGCGAAAGAGACAACATGCTTCTGCAAGCTTGACATGATGAAATTTTTTCACTTCTTCGGATCAAAATTTCCTCTGTGCATCTACACACCAATCTGCGGATGAACTCGCACAAGTTTCAGTGCAGAAACAGGGATATGCAGCAACAGATTTGAAGGGAGATTTCAATGGAACTGCAAAATGCGTGGATTCTTGGTTCTTGTCCACAGCAAACACCAGAAAGGTTAATCTTCTACTGTTACTAGATAAGTGAATGGAAATATTTCTAACTGCGATGATGCTATGATGCCCATCATTGAGATTGAAATACTTGAAGTTGCATTGTTGTACTGCTGTGTTATCAAGATTGGATCATGCAGAAAAGCCATTGTTAACTAACAAATGTACTGCAATGAGAATGTTAGTTTGCTCACAATTTTGTTGAAGGCACAGGAATTCCTACTATTCAAAGGCTGGAACGGAAATGGTTAAGACTGATGGTTCTTCGACAGCAGAGGTTTCTGATCAACAAAAGACTGCTCCTACTGTCTGAACTTAATATGGATGATAAAAGAATTTGAAACGAAATCAGGAATATTGATATCCAATCAACTGTGACATCAAATTTCATATCTCAAACATATGAAAAGTTTTTGCTATCAAGGTTACCTATGAACAAGTTTAAGAGACCCATGCTATGCTGGTACAAGGTTACATGGCTTAAGAGGACTCCAAGACATGCTGTAATTGCATGGCGGGCAATATAAAACAAACTGATGAAACAAGACGGATAAGTCAGTTGGCAATCACCTTTCATGCAGGGGGTAATGTCATTTGTTAAGAGTACTCTTTGCAGTAACAGTGTTGGCTGCAAGTGCTGTGCTTTGGTCCTTCATGTATAGACATGTATATCTCTTATACATTTCTTGTTTTCTTGTTTTGATATAATATACTTCTAATTACAAAAAAAAAAAAGGAATCTTCATTGAATAACACAACTATAAAACCAAATTCTACTGTCTCAAAGTTTTTCAGTTAAGAAAGGCACAAACCTGAAATTTTGTTAAACCTTCAGTCAAATATGGCCATGCTTGAGTAGTATCTTCCCTTACAGCTCTCCAAGAGTTGCCAAAGTTCTTCTGACACTCGTCCAGTACCTTTTAATAGCATTTAACTTATGTAAGACTTATGACCAGTAGCTAGAGACAAATAGAACTAGGCTTAGCAAAGTAACTACTATAACTATCAAATAATGTGAAAGAAACTTGTCAAGTCAATAGGCATAAGGAATTGGAAGTACAATTCCATGGTGGAATATGTTCCATGCAGCAGAACAAACTAGCATTAAACCAAATTTGCACTCATTTTTATGATTATACTTATCCTTTTCTAAGAAGGATATGTACCGATCATCCTGACATGGGCCGGTATTCAAAGACAATATTTCACAACAGATAATAACAAATAACCATCGATTCTCCCCCAAAATTGTGATTATAATGCAGCCTGAAATTATAATATGATACAGAAAATAAGCATAAAAAGCACTTAAAATTCAATTCTTGCCGGAATAGTCAAACCATGTGGAAAGCACCCGTTAGGTAAAATCGGGAATGATGATAAGAAAAGCATGACTGGGGGGATTCAAAGGGAGACCTTTCGAGTTGGATGGATTGGCACTTGGCGGCGGTGCGAGCGACGAAGGGGATGACCTTTCTGGCGGTCGCACTGCCGAGGTATCCTAAGTGGCTGACGTCGGTAGCGTCAGCGAGGACCACCGGATCCGCCGCCTCGGACGAAGAGGAGGGCGGCAGGAGGACGAGGAGGAAAGCTTAGGGGGAACGTAAGGCGAAGGGATTTGGGAGTTCGTAGCGGCTCCTTCGTGGCGGGAGTAAAGGCGTGGAAGAGATTCTCTTCCCATACTACCCTCATTCATTAATATATTCCTCTCTCTATCCTTTTCTTGACCATATTTCCCACATTAAATATTTCTAATTACAAGTATATATTACTCTATTTTTAGGAAAAAAACCGAATAATATTTTTTTTGTTATTTCTGGCGTCCGAACAAAAATTTCATGTTTACTGAATTCTTTAGATATGATCATTATTTACTATTTTTTGTTTAAATAATAGTATAAAATAATTAAATAATGTTGTATTTATTATATGTAGACATAAACATATATAAGATTATGGAGTATTTAATATAATAGATCGAGAGGGTTTTAAATAAACAATTACATGAGTCAGTTAATAGAAAGAGTATCCTCAACTTTGATATAAAAAAATATTAAATAAATTAATATTTAATGTATAAATATGCTGATTGATATATAATTAATAGAAAGATTATCCTTAATAATTTAACATAAATAGTTTTGATTTTTGAGTATGCGGAGATGTCAAGCTTTGTCTCGGATCGGATCGAGTCGAGGCCATAGGATCCAACCCGCTAAGGTTCCTCCTCCGTACCAAGCCCTAAACCCAGTTAAGCCCCCTCCACCTTCGTTGTTCCGCGATCCGACAGCCGAAAGTTCTCCTCCTCCCGCCTGCACCGAACGGATCGAATGCATCACCCGCCGCCGGCTTAAACCTACGCTCGTAACCCCCCCTAGCCATGTGGCGGCGCCGCCTCTCCCTCCTCTCCGACCTACCCTTCCCGATCCGTCGCCCGCTGCCAGTCACCCGACCCCCCTCGATCTCCATCGCGCCCCTCGCCAGAGCCCTGAAGCCCCCACCTCCTACCGCGGCGGCGGCGGCGGCGATGGATGCCGGCTTTACTCCGTTCGGGATCTTTAGGTCTTCGTACAGCGGGATGGCGATGGGGTCGTCTCCGGCGACGGCGAGCCTGCTGAGCCTGAACGATCTGAGGGATAACAAGGGGGCGCGGCAGAAGAAGAAGCGGAAAGGGAGGGGTATTGGGTCGGGGAAAGGGAAGACGGCCGGAAGGGGGCACAAGGGGCAGAAGGCTCGAGGGACGAGCAAGTTTGGGTTCGAGGGTGGCCAGACGCCGCTCCGCCGTCGACTCCCCAGGCGGGGTTTTAAGAATCCCTTCAGCCTCACCTTCCAGGTGACCTGATTGCATTACTTTCCACGATCTCGTATATCTCTTTCTATGTTGCGTTAGATTGTCCTGTTCTCTTCTTCTGCTGGTTTTTTCGGGGACGAAATGGTGCCACAGAAACGAAAAGGCGATATTTTTAGTAATGCATTGCATTTCCGGTTGTACAGATGGATATAGCTTGATGTATTGTTAGGAACTATTGTCTGATAACAATCACATCATAGATTGTGTACTTCAAGGGTTGAGTGCTTGCTTTTCTCTGTATATCTAAGCTATCACTACTCATGATCCCATATGAATTGGAAGAGCTTTACATCACCACCACATCTCAGAAAGCGCACGCAACCCTTGTAGTTAAAACAAGGGTTGAGTGCGCTTTCTGAGATGTGGTGGTGATGTAAAGCTCTTACAATTCATATGGGTTCATGAGTAGTGCTAGCTTAGATATACAGAGAAAAGAAATCTACTAGAATTCTCACTGTTACATGAAACATTTATATATCCATGTATATTGTTGTATATGTGTCCATTTCCATTGCTTATTTTGTGCCAACAATTTATTATATTATGTTTCCATAATTTAGGAGCTCCATACTTCTTTAAGAGTGTTGGAAGGAGTTGCATTGGTAATAACTTGATGTCCATTGCAACTTTAAGCATGAAGAACTAGATGCCTTGATCAAGAATCAGCCTTTTGAACATTTCAACTTTTCCAATATGGGTTTTGATGTTTCAGACAACTACCAATTTGATGGAAAACCGGACAGAATGATTCGTCAATAAATACGTCTAACTCTGGGGCTAAATGATCCGTGGCCGACATCTCATAGGAACTATTCTGTTGAAGGGGAGGGGAGGACTATTTCATGCTAATGCAAAAGAAGCGGCTCTCGTCACTTGCTTTTCAGGCTGTTCTCCTGCTCGCCTAATTTACTTTATTGCTTGGTGGCCACTTCTGACGTCTGCAGTATCCAAGTTGTTTCCTGTTTATTCAACTTAACTTATTTTGTTATGCTCATTGTGTCATTTTTGCATTAATTTCAAACATATTTTCACGCTTAATAAATTGCTGAGCAGTTGGAGGAACAATTGTTTGTTCTGATGTATAAGAACTTCTAGCAGATGAAATAACTGCATGATTTTCCATATTTTTTTTTCTTTATGGGTTCTTTGGCCATTTCATGCGTGCTTGGGTAAGCTAAGGTTAATTTCCATTGTTGCTAATGTTTCATTAGCTTGTGTTGTTCTTTAAATTAACTTCATATTTGTTCAAAAAGAAAAAAAAATCTGTTATATTTGTTTGTTTTATTGATATTATGTTTATAACAGCCTGTAGGTTTGGGGAAGATTGCAAAACTCATAAATGCAGGAAAAATTGACTCGTCAGAACTTATTACTATGAAAACCCTTAAGGTACTCAACTTTATCTTCATATGTGCATGTTGGTGTTGTCTGATTGATTCAAATTAAATCTGAATTCCCCATGACTGTAGGATACAGGTGCAATAGGAAAGCATATAGAGGATGGCATCAGGTTGATGGCTCATGGTTCTGAACATATCAACTGGCCGATACACCTTGAGGTAAGTTATTGTTAGAAGATAACTTGAAAGCAAATTGCTTAACGAAATACATGATTTCTTGATTGGTTGGTTGGCACCTCGCCAATCTTTCACTGTCACTTGCCCTCATCAGTGATCAGTGAAATTATCATCACTTTTAAACCACACTAGTTTTGGTTAGTGATCTTGATTCGACATATTTTTTGTACCTTTCAGTTAAAATGCTTTATCGTTCTAGATACAGACGCCTTTCCTTTTATAGGGTGAAATTTTCTTTACTCCTGAGATGATAAGTATGATTTTCACGATGAAATACTTGCACATATGTTCTTATTTGTACTTGTCATGGCAGCATTTCCAGTAATGTTACGTTTCTTAACTCTCAGCTTCTAAGTTGATTTGTATGTTGCTGTAATGGAGTCATACCACTGATTGAGTTGATGGCATTGCATGATCAATTTTTTGGGAAGGAAAATATATTATGTAATGCATATTATCTTTTATGTATTAATGTACATACAGAAATAATCTGGCATGATCAATGTTACGTTTCTTTTATGTTTTCTCTCACGAAATAATATGACCTGTAGAACTTGCATATGAGTATTCCTCCTATCACTATAGACTTGGATGCAATCATACTTTTCCATCGTTCCCTCTAACAATTACAAGTAACATCCCCAATAGATCATTCTTCGGTAACTAACATCAATGTGGACTCCACAGGTATCGAGAGTGACAGTTCGTGCAAAAGCTGCGGTGGAAGCTGCTGGCGGTTCCGTGAGAAAGGTGTACTACAACAAGCTGGGGTTTAGGGCACTGCTCACGCCGGAGTGGTTCGCAAAGAAGGGACGCCTATTACCGAAACCAGCGAGGCCTCCACCGAAGCAGCGAGACAGGGTCGATGACATCGGTCGCTTGCCTGCCCCTACCAAGCCGATACCTTCTACAACTGAAGAGAAAGATGCAACAGCAGCTGCTTGAAGCACCAATTCTGAAGATGCATCAGTGACAACTGCTTCTTGAACAAGACAAATCATGCTGATGGCCTCCATTGCTGTTTGAATTGGTTGCTCTTTGTCATGTACTCGAAGAGATCTCACTCAATAATCCAAGCTTGGTGGTTCTGTACCATTTGGATCCTGCACTCCTATTGTAATGTTACTTTGCAGAAGAATTGTTCTTAAATTATGAATCACTGTCAATTCATCTATAGTGTTATTAATCAACAATTAATAACATGAGATTAATCTTTAATCTCCGGTATTGGTGATGCCGACGTCGATTATGTCTCACCAGCCTCTCTCATGGCGAGGAGAAGACGCGCAAGCAATCAATGCCATCAAAATACGTGCGCCTACGCGGCCAATCCAAAGCTTCTTCTCAACTCATCTTCCATGCACGTGCATTGGCCGCATCAGATTCTTAGCCTACAAATAATGAGTTGGTCCTCTCTTCCCTCTGCTCCCTCTTCTTCTCTCTCCTCTCTCGTTCCTCTTCTTCTTCTTCTTCTCCCCCTTGATTGGATGAAATGTTGTCCTACGTTCCGCGGCCGGTGGCGCCGACTTGCCCCCGCTGCGTCTCCTCCAACACCAAGTTCTGCTACTACAACAACTACAGCCTCAGCCAGCCGCGGTACTTCTGCAAGGCCTGCCGGCGTTACTGGACCGAGGGCGGATCGCTCCGCAACGTGCCCGTGGGCGGCGGCTGCCGTAAGAGCCGACGGGGCAAGCCGGCCAGGGCGCCGTCCGCCGTCGCTGCCGTGGCCGGTCGCGACGTGATCCGCCCCGACCTCATGCTGAACGACATCGTGAGTAACTCAGGCATCGCCCCCGCCCCCGCCCCCGCCGACGGCTCAGCCATCGACCTAGAGGTGCTGTATGCCAAGTACATGGATCCAAGCCCGGCCGTGCGGCCGGAATCCTCGCAGCCCGCAGTAGAGTCAGGCTCGTGCAACCAAATCCCTGCGCCATTTCCCGATCACCAACTGTTCTTGGAGTGGGAAAGCATCCTAACTCAGCCGGTGGAAGAAGACCTGCAGAACAAAGTGGATTCAAGCAGTCCTCGAGCGTATCCAAAGCAACCTGTCGACAACTATGTATGGTGGGGGGATTCTTCAAGTGATGCAGATCTAATACATGAGGAGCAAAGCCTGGTGCATGACAATTGGATCGGATCACTGGATGACTCGAGTTGGGAGGCGTTCTACAGATGCTGATCATGTCCGATCTTCTTCTACATTCGAGAATGTGCGTGTGAGAGAGACGTCATAGACTTCATGGCTTACGGAGAGGGATACATTAATTGCCTCTTTGAAGTCAACATTGGGGTTAACGTTGAAATCTGTAGCAAGAGGAGACATACCAAACACCTCGATTAGCTCCCAGAGTCAAACTATATATCACACGATTCTTAAATTTATTGCTTATAATGGATGGATGGGTTCATATCGATAACTTGATTTATAATTATATATGAGTTGATGTAATCTTCGATTGGTCGAAGAGTATGAAATTATATTCAAGAGGTTTTCCTGATGCCACATAATCAATCTCCAATATATATATATATATATATGGAGATGAACAGCCTCTGGGATATTGCAACGCAAGTATCACCAAGAACGAGCACAGCACATGGTGGTGATCCAAGAGTACGACGACGGCCCATGATCCAAGGCAAAGTGCTTCGGAATCACAACCCCAGATTCACAAGGCAAAGCATCAGAATTATCCTTAGACACTGGGCTAATTATATATTATATTTATAATTAATTATTTTAATTTTTAATTTTTTTATATTTTTAGAAATTATATTATAATTTTTATATTTATAAAAAAAATTTAATTATGTTTCTTCTCATATCATCGATTAAGCATGTATAATATTTTTATCAACGAGATCGACGATATGAGAAGAAATTAGATTAAATATTTCATTCTCATAAATATAAAATTTTTAATATAATTTTTAAAAATATAGATATTAAAATATTAAAGATAACTATTACATAAATAATATGTAATTAGTCCTTATATACCACATAATCTATTATTGCCGAATAAGATGTGTCATGTCGAATTATATATATATATATATATATATATATATATATATATATATATATATATATATATATATATATATAGTTCATCCGCCGGAACGTTTGCCTAGTACGCAAACTGTTCGACCTCGTGTGGTGGTACCTCCCCATCGCCGGTGCAAGCTGCGGCAGTACCTCATCATGTGATTCATGCTGAACACCTTCTCCCCAAAGAAAACCCTCACCGAGCGTATGAATTCCCTCGCATTTTTTGGCTGGTCAGGATCTTGATGAAATATCAATCTCTATATTTTAAAAATATATATTGATATCCATATAGCCATATAATTATGAAGATAAAATATCTAGGTACATTTATCATAACATTATTAGTTTTATCAAAAAAAAATAAAATAAAAAGGATAAAAAGATAATTTTAATATTATTGTCTGTGATAACAAATAACGACATTGTTGGGGGTCGTGAATGACTGTTGTGAATGAAAAGAGTGATGATGATATGTGAAGGTTGTTTTATATTTGCATCGATATTGATGTAGTTGGAGTAGCGATGAGAGGTGAGGGCTATTCTACATTTGTGTTAATATTAATGCAGTTGTCAAATGACGAAAGGACTATCGATACAAATACCAAGCGGCATTGTTCTGTATTTGCATCAGTGTCAACATAGTTACTAAACAATATTATTTGATATTTACATTGATGACCTTTTCGTCGCTCAATAATTATATTGGTACCGTTGTAAATGCAAAGCAAAGAAATGACTACTCGATAACTATATCGACGTCGACATAAATATAGAATAGCTCTCGCATCTCATACTTATTCTCCTCATCCACAATGGGCACCTAGGCCCCGGTGACACAATCATTCGTTACTACTAACTAGAACGTTAGAATTACCATCAACATGATATTTAGGCAAATGAATATAGATGTTTCACTATAGAAATATCAATATAATTTTTTAAAATATAAATATAATTACTATAAGGGTTAATTTGTTATAAGTCTGATTATGATATTTAGAAATGTAAAAATCGAGGTTATTCCGGTAAATATGTTTGAACGAACCGAATAAAGGGCAAAAAACACATGATATCTACCGTCTGATTAGTTCCAAACGGTGGTTGATTCAAGATAAATCGTCAGCACACCTCATTCCCGTGTACGTGTGCGCACCGTGGGCGGCGGGCGAGGTGCTCTTCTCGCGGCCGCCTCAGGTTGTATATAGCATCGCTCTCGGCGTCTCGCGATAACCGGCCGACGGATATGGAGAGCGCAAGGGAGGCTCGCCGACGGAGGATCTTGGAGCGTGGGACCGACCGCCTCGCCTTCATTGCCGGCCAAGCCCGGTCCATCCCCGATTCATCTCCTCCTCCGTCTCCTTCTCCTCCACCTCCGAAGGAAGCGCATCCTAAGACCTCCGGTAAGATCTCCTTCCTCCTCTTCCCTTCTTTGTTCCAGTTTCCTCTATTCTTCACTTTGTAGTGCTATCTTGCCCTCTTTTAGTTGATTACCTGCTCGATCTACGTCACAGGATGTTTCTGACCCCATCTTCTGTTTTAAATGTTATCTTGATATCTTTTTAGTGGATTCCTTGCTCGATCTAGGTCGCACCATGTTAACGAATCATCTTTCCTTTGAAACGTATTTGCATTTGGATGCGTTGAACCTCTGATGAGAGGAGTCGTCCTATTTTTGGTAGATGCGTTTTAGGGCTCGATTGCTGCGTTGCAACTTGGTACTCAATTTACCTTTCAACGCCGATCATAAAGACCTGTTTCTTCTCCACACTTCAGAAAATAAGATCTTTAGTTAAGATATCTCGTCTTTCGTTCATTCTGTCGGGCGAACGAGGGAGTTGTTTTACACAATCTGGATAGCTAATGCAAGCTTCTGTTGTTGTTGATTCGTTCTCGGCATGGAAATTTCTTGATGCGCTTTTTTCCTTTTCCTAATCATGTTTTTGGAGCACTGATCGCAAAGAAAATGTTATCTGATGATTCATACTTTTGGTGCTCGTTAGAAAATGTTATTTGAAGATTAGCTGTGTTGATTCCCACAAAGAAGGGGCATGATATTTGGTTTTGAAAAGAATGTGTTCTTCTTTGGTAACTGTAAGGTAAGTAACCATGAATGGGATTAGCTCTTGAATAACAAGACTTGTTACGATCATTGATGCTCCCTTTGTGGGAAAAGAAAAACGACCAATTTGGTAATAGAGATTTACACTTAAGTTCTTCGGCTTTCTATGCGTGACAATAGTGTCAATGGTTTTGAGTTTTATCCTTGCTGCAAGCTTGTTATGGCTGCCGAGAAATGAAATCTTTGATGTATTAAATTATTTGTTGTTTCCTCCTCCCATTTGGACTGTTAATGCCTGACAAACCTTTTCCTTGGAGAAGTTTTCGATTCTGGAATTGTGTTTCCTTCATCTCGGGACCAACAGAAAGAATACTGTTTGTTCCTTAGAACCCTATCTGAGGGTTTACTTTAATTTTGTAGCTGCTATTTATTCATGTTGAGTAGCATCAGTTCATTTTTGTTTTCAGTAAGAATTAGGGTCATTTTTATTCTACACGCTGTACTTGCTTATTCTTTTATTAGATATTAATTTTAAGGTCAATAAAAAATTGGAAATGTTCCTTTGTTGTGCCTATTCTAAATCTGATATCAACTCAGATTTTCAGTTGTCTGGTCAGTGGGTGGTTACTAAATAATCTTACTCAAGGAACTATAGACCATTCTGCAACTATTGGATGCCTATCTGTATTTGTCTCTTCCGCTGCTCTTTTATTTCCTTCACAAAAAAAAAAAAAAGAAAAAAAGAAGAAGAAAGGAACAAAGGGTAAATGTGGGTTGATTGGTATGTCTCTCATAGTTTTCGGTTAGGTGCATTGAAGTGCAAGACCCGTATGAAAGAATTTCTTGAGATGATTATATTTTTTATTTTTAAACCACCCTAAGAGGGTCAACTTCGACTTTTGGAATTTCATTACTATGACATAAACCAAGACCAAATATGTACTAAGAACACCTCTATTGGAACAAATGGTCAACTTTGCTGATGCAAGTGTAATGTTATTGTTGGTTGAATTGAGCTGAATTAACACAGTTCAAAATCATTTTATACTAGTGTTTTCAATAGGCGCTCAGGCGGTCAACTAGGCGCCTGGGTTAGGCGAGGCGAGGCCTAAGTGCCTTGGAACAGGTCTGGGTGAGTCGATTCAAGGAGGCGCCACTCGGGTGCACGCCTAAACCTAGACATTGAGCAACTTTAAGTGTGCACCCGATCCAATTAAAGCATGGGTTTGATTGGGTTCAATCAATTTGAATGAGTTGGCTCAACTGAATCAACTAATCGACAACTTACTCTCCCCCACCGCTTGTGCACTCGACCCAGTTGAAGGAACCCAGTGGAAGAAACCCTACCGTGAGCCTCCTCCCTACACAAATGGACCATGAGCCTCCTCCACCCTATGCCGTCGTGTGCAGGATCCCCCTTTGGCTTACGTCGTTGATCGCGAGCCTCTTTCGCTCTACGTTATTGTGTGTAGTGTCTTCCTTCAGATTAAGTCATCGCCCGCGAGGCTCCTTTGCCCTACGCCGCCTTGTGCAGCTTTGTATCTCCGCCGTGTGAGCTTATATTGTCGACCAACTTTGTTCCACCAGTTGCTACCTTCCTCCACCCTAAGCACCACCGTAGCTTGAGTCAAAGAAGCCAACCTTCCTCCACCGTGCACTGCTGCCTTCCTCAGGACCATACCATCACGGACTTAGCTAGAATTGCCTAAGTCGTGAGGCACCCTTGCGGTAAAGACGCGAACTTAGCTTGCGTTGCCGAAGTCGCGAGGCATCCTTGCAGCAAAGATGCGAACTTAGCTTGCGTTGCCTAAGTTGCGCTTCGCCCTTGCGATTTGCGTCCGTAAAGATCAGCCCACTTGCAACCTCTCGCAGGTCCTGAAGGACCTGTAAAAGAGAAAGTTGATTAGTTCGAAAAATGAGCGACGGACAAGTCCCGACGTCTCGCGAAAAGGGGAAGCTTTACAAGCAATTCAGCGAGCACCTTGCGTGCACAAGAGAAAAGAGGGAGATGAGGAAAACAAAGACTTTAGAGGGTTGAATGAACAACTGCAAGTTCACAAACAACTGCTCACCGGGTGCCGGGCGCGACAACAAGTTCCCGTCAAGGTAACGTGCGAACTTGCGAAAGATTGTTCAATGCCCGACACTATACCGAAGCCCCATCCCCCATGGTGCCACCCGGGTGGTTCCAGGGTGCTGAGATGGCTGACGTTTTGCGTGCAGCAGCGGGCTATAGAAAACAGCCTGTGGCACGCAAAAACGGAGTTATTTTGGGTTGTTTTGGTCAGTTCAGTGAGCGATCGTACTGTAGCGCTGCAACTTGTTCGAACTTACATTTTTACAAGCAAAATGACTCAAAACCAAGATAAAACATGTTGCCAAGCAGCTGTACATGTAGATGAGAGCGACGAACGGTTCGTTGAACGGAGTTGTTGTCGGTGCGCGACGAACGTTTGTGACATTCTCCGCCACTTAAACTGTCGACGCCCTCGTCGACGCTTGTTGGTAGTTGTTGATAATTGTTTCTTCATGTCATAGGGCGTCTTCGGGCTCCCAACTGGCTTCAGTTCGGGGAAGCTTTCGCCACTTCACCAAGTATTCGGTCTGCTCAGCTCCATTGGGTAGCTTTAACTTGCGATCCACTAAAATGGTTTCAACTCGTTTCTCGTAGGAGACTCTGGTGGAGGGTAGCCGAGTTGGAACACTTCAGGAAGCATATTGCGGATCCGAGTGGTAGGCTTTTAGGTTGTTGGCGTGAAAAACATTGTGAATTTTGAACCACACCGACAGTTGCAACTTGTAGGAGACGTTGCGCACCCTGTTGATAATTGGGAAGGACCCTTCATACTTTCGCACCAATCCTTTGTGTACTTTGTTCCTAAAGAATTGGAGTGATACTGGTTGAAGCTTTACCAACACCAAATCGCCGACCTTGAACTCTTGCGGTCGCCTTCCCAAGTCTGCCCACTTCTTCATCCTTTTTGCCGCCTTCTCTAAGTAAGCCAGCGCAATATCTGCATTTCGATGCCACTCCTTTGCGAAGTGGTAGGCTGACGGACTACTCCCAGTATACCCGATTGCCATGGTGTGAGGAGTTGACGATTGTTATCCTGTAATGATCTCGAAGGGGCTCTTGTTGGACGTAGAGCTCCGCTGCAAGTTGTAGGAGAATTGAGCAATGTCCAACAACTTCACCCAATCTCGTTGGTTGGCACTTACGTAGTGCCGAAGATATTGCTCTAGGATCACCGTTGTCATCTCCTTCTCATGCAATGGATACCGCCGCTCGGTCTCGTTGAGCTTATAGCTCTCGTAGGCCATCATATGACCCTCCTGCATGAGTACTCCCCCAATAGCGAAATCTGAAGCATTTGTATGGACTTCAAAGGGCTCCCCATATTCCGGCAATTTGAGCACCGGTTCTTCCAAAACGGCAGCCTTCAGATCTTGGAATGCAATTTCATATTTATCAGACCATCTCCAAGACTGCTCCTTCTTCAACAACTCCGTCAATGGAGTTGCACGCTTCGAATACCCCGCTATGAAGCGTCGATAGTAGTTGACGAAACCAAGGAAGGATCTCAACTCTGGCATCTTCTTTGGAGTTCGCCATTTTGCAATCGCTTGCACCTTCGATTTATCCATCCGAATGGAGCCATTACCGATTCGATGCCCTAAGAATAAGATCTCTGCTTGAGCAAAGTAGCATTTCTCCCTTTTCACGAACAAAGTGTTCTCCCTTAGAACCTTGAAAATTGTCCGAAGGTGCATGACATGCTCCTCGAGCGTTTGATTGTAGACGACGATATTACGACCACAAACTTATCAAAATACTCTTTGAATAGCTGGTTCATGAGAGTGCAGAACATGACCGGAGCGTTGGTTAAGCCAAAAGGCATCACCAAGAACTCAAACGCTCCATACCTGGTCACACAGGTCGTCTTCGCTTCGTCGCCTTCAGCAATGCACACCTGCCAATACCCCGACCGAAGGTCGAGTTTTGAGAAATACTTGGCTTTGCCCAATTGGTCGAACAAGTCCGCTATGAGCGGGATGAGATACTTGTTCTTCATTATCACTTTGTTGATAGTTCGGTAATCGACGCATAGTCGGAGGCTCCCATCTTGTTTCTTTTGAAAGAGAACTGGAGCTCCGAATGATGCTTTCGAACTGCGAATGAGACCATCGCTTAGCAGCTCACCTAACTACTTTTTGAGTTCTGCCAACTCTGGCGGGGGCATGCAGTAGGGTGGTCTCACTGGAGGCTTCACTCCTGGCTCCAGCTCGATATTATGATCCACGCCTCTGCGTGGCGGAAGAGTCTTTGGCAACTCGGGTGGCATAACGTCAATGAACTCTTTCAGGACGTTCGCCACCACAGCAGGTTCATGAATGACCTTCTCGTCGAGTGGCTCTAGCTTCATAGCAGCCATGAATGTTAGTTCGCCTTTTCGTACCCCCTTCTTCAGTTGCAATGCCAATATCTGTTGGGGGTCTTTGGTTCCTCTCCGAGAGACGGGAACCATACAGGGGTCGTCACCCCCCATCATGCATAGGGTGTTTAGGAACGACATTGGCACCAACTTCGCCGCGTTCATAAACTCCATTCCAATGATCACTTGGAAGTCGTCCAATGGCACCGCCATCATGTTCGTGCTCCCGCGCCATGTTCCAATCTTGATGGGGAATCCCTTTGCCAACTCGGAGATTCGCTTGGCCTCCGAGTTCACCGCCTTCATTCGACTTGGGCTCTTCTCCAAGATCAGCCCAAGTCGCTTTGCTTCTCGATCGACAATAAAGTTGTGGGTAGCACCCGTGTCCACCATTGCACGGGTCGTTTGGCCATTTAGCTTGATGTCTACGTACATCAGCTTACCACTTCCTGCTTTTTGTAGTTTTGTCTTCGTGTTCTCCCCCACTTGACCCCGCATGGCGTTTAACAAACGCATTGCTCCCGTCCGGGGTCCCTGCGACTCCTCGCCGTCGTTGCTGGATTCAGAACTACTCGAACTAAGAGCGACAACCTTGCCCTTGTCCGATTTGGGTGGATGAATGGAAGCTGTTAAAGCATTGAGTGCTTGTTTTTGTGGGCACTCCCTCACCATGTGCAACCCTCCGCATAAGAAGCATCCGTCAGGTTTCGGGGCCTTGCCTTTCGGGCTTGGCCCTTTGTGGGAATTCTTTTTCTTTTGTTCGCCCCTGAGCTCCTTCCTTCGAGAATATTTTGGAGGGCGATTGCTTGAAGATTGTTTCCTTCTTTCCGGGTCTTCAGAGGAAACGAAGTGGGTGAACCTTTCTGCGGTAGCAATTGCCCCGATCAAATCGGCGACATTCCTTCGATATAGTTCTTGTTGCGCCCATGGTTTCAAACCATCGAGGAAGCTGAACAGTTTATCCTTTTCGGACATGTCCTGAATGTCCAGCATTAGCGTAGAAAATTGCTTCACGTAGTCTCAGATGGAAGCATTTTGGCGGAGTTGCCTCAATTTCCTTCTTGCGACGAACTCGGTGTTCTCAGGTAGGAACTGAGTTTTCAACTCCCGCTTCAAGTCCTCCCATGTGTCAACTCGACACCGACCTTGTTGGATCTCCTCCCAACGGGTTCGCCACCAAAGTTTTGCATCTCCGTTCAGATACATGGTCGCTATAGAAACTTTGGTTTCTTCAGAATTAGGCCTCGTAGCTTGAAAGTATTGTTCCATATCGAACAGGAAATTCTCGAGCTCTTTTGCATCTTTGGCCCCTCCATAACCATGAGGCTCGAGTGCCCTCAAGTTTTGTGGCGGCGCAACGCGGGTGTTGGTTCCTCCCGCATTTAGTGCCCTTGTGAGCATGGTCACCTTCGAAGTGAGTTCCGCCACAACTTCCTGCGGGTGTTGCACGGAGTCTTTGGTGTCATCTGACAATCGGTCGACTAGGGCCTCAACCTTGTTGATCTTGGACTCTGCTTCTTCTTGTGAGCTCTCTACCTCGACAAGCCTTTGTTGGCCATGGTAGAGTTCCTTCAAGCTCGCTTCGAGAACATCCAAGCGGGTTTCCGCCGTTGTGAGTCTCTCCTTATGACTCTTTTTCCCGATTTGCGCTCCAGATTGCGCCTCCTCCGCACGCGGAGAGTAGCCAACTTCTCGCTCATCATGTTCGCTGTCGCGCTCCTCCTGAGCGGCTCCAATAGCATGAGAGCGAGTGTGCACTTGCAGCTCACATGCGGCTGCTAGGGGCAAGGGTCTGGCTTGCCCCGTCTTGCTTGATTCGTCACGATGCTTTGCCATGGCGAAGTTGCGAAGTTCCTTCGCTGCTCACTCGAAGTGCTTGCCCGCTCTGATATCACAATGTCACGGACTTGCTAGAATTGCCTAAGTTGTGAGGTACCCTTGCGGCAAAGACGAGAACTTAGCTTGCGTTGCCTAAGTCGCAAGGCACCCTTGCGGCAAAGATGCGCACTTAGCTTACGTTGCTTGAGTCACGCTTCGCCCTTGCGATTTACGTCCGCAAAGATCAGCCCACTTGCAACCTCTCGCAGGTCCCGAAGGACCTATAAAAGAGAAAGTTGATTAATTCGAAGAACGAGCGACGGACAAGTCCCGACGTCTCGCGAAAAGGGGAAGCTTTACAAGCAATTCAGCGAGCACCTTTGCGCTAGGCCTTTGGACCACGAGCCTCCTCCACCCTATGCCGTCGTGTGCAGGGTCCCCCTTTGGCTTACGTCGTTGATCGCGAGCCTCTTTCGCTCTACGCTATTGTGTGTCACGTCTTCCTTCAGATTAAGCCATCGGCCGCGAGGCTCCTTTGCCCTACGCCGCCTTGTGCAGCTTCGTATCTCCACCGTATAAGCTTATATTGTCGACCAACTTTGTTCCACAAGTTGCTACCTTCCTCCACCCTAAGCACCACCATAGCTTGAGTCAAAGAAGCTAACCTTCCTCCACCGTGCACTACTGCCTTCCTCAGGGCCATACTATCACGGACTTAGCTAGAATTGCCTAAGTCGTGAGGCACCCTTGCGGCAAAGACGCGAACTTAGTTTGCGTTGCCTAAGTTGCGAGGCACCCTTACGACAAAGACGCGAACTTAGCTTGCGTTGCCTAAGTCGTACTTCGCCCTTACGATTTGCGTCCGCAAAGATCAGCCCACTTGCAACCTCTCGCAGGTCCCGAAGGACCTGTAAAAGAGAAAGTTGATTAGTTCGAAGAACGAGCGACGGATAAGTCCCGACGTCTCGCGAAAAGGGGAAGCTTTACGAGCAATTCAGTGAGCACCTTGCGTGCACAAGAGAAAAGAGAGAGAGGAGGATAACAAAGACTTTAGAGGTTGAACGAACAACTGCAAGTCCACAAACAGCTGCTCACCGGGTGCCGGGCGCGACAACAAGTTCCTGTCAAGGTAACGTGCGAACTTGCGAAAGATTGTTCAACGCCTGACACTATGTCGAAGCCCCATCCCCCATGGTGCCACCCGGGTGGTTCCAGGGTGCTGAGATGGCTGACGTTTTGCGTGCAGCAGCTGGCTGCAGAAAACAGCCCGTGGCACGCGAAAACAGAGTTGTTTTGGGGTTCTTTTGGTCGGTTCAGTGAGCGATCGCACTGTAGCACTGTAACTTGTTCGAACTTACATTTTTACAAGCAAAATGATTCAAAACCAAGACAAAACATGCTGTCAAGCAGCTGTACATGTAGATGAGAGCGATGAACGGTTCGTTGAACGAAGTTGTTGCGGGTGCGCGACGAACGTTCGTGACAATACTCCATAGCCTTTCACCATCTGATTACCTCTCCATCACCTCTTTCTCAATTTATTGGTAACAACAACAGTTTTGTTAAATGTTCTATTTCCTGCAACATCTTGAGCACTTTGCTTAATTATCTCCTATTTCCTGCTCTTTGTTAAATTGTCAGGAATTTATGACCGCTATTAGGTGGGTACACTGTTAGGAGTTAGAACATAATAGGACACTGTTAGGTAGATAACAAGAACACTGTAACTATACTTTGATATATGCTCTTAACAGCACCCTGTTAGAATTTTCTATTACCCTGTTAGATGGAAATGAACTTGATTTAAGCACCCTACTAGGACAAATAACACCCTATAGTTGTAGGCTTGCAACGAACTACACAATATGTTGTTATTAACATATTTCTTAATGTATATCGCATTTGATGTTTGATCATTTCTATATTTCAGGAATAATGGCAAGTGTATAGAGGAATTAAGAAGAATCATTGGCAAAAAACACAAGAAAGGATCCCTGTTGGAAATAAACTATCTAAAGAATTATATTTTGTTTTGATATTTTTGTTATTAGATATGGACAATGTAATTTGGTACTTTATAATAATGCAATTTGATGTGTCATTTTTATTTTCGTGATCCTATTTATCAATCATGATATATATTTTTAAAATTTTAATATTCAAGAGCTTTTTGCTTCGTTTGGGTGGGAACCTTAGCAAGTACCTTGGTGCCTTTTGGCATCTAGTGCTTTTGAAAACACTATTTGTACAATGAAAATGTGCCAAATTTCACACAAAACTGCTGGTAGAAGAGATCCAACAAGATTGCCTTGCCTTGTGAATCAGTTAACAGAAAAATAGTGCATACAATGTATTCAATCTTCCTATGCTTGTCCACCAGCTGGTGGACTTGCTCAGTTTGACCAACATGATGTCCTCTTTGTTTTGATGACTTTGTTCTATGATGATTGCTTCACGCAAATATAGTTACCTTTTAACTTTCTTATAATACCTCTATTAGTGTTTTCTCTATAAATAGATTTGTTGAAAGCAACATGCCACAACGCTTAGTGGGCAAGGATCCAATTGGGACTAAGTAGCGTTAGGATATTCTTGGCTGATCTCCTGCTACTTCATTATCTTTGGTGTTATATGATGTGAGGGGTACTAGGTTAGAGACCGGTTATTATCACCTTATTGCTACTGTATGAACTAATTATTTTTCTATGTTGATTGTGGTATTTTTAGGAAAAAAAACTAACCCCAAGTATTTGTCTGTTTGGATATACCTACTAATGTAAGATGTACAACTTGTTGGTGCCGAATGATTTCTTGGAAGGTGTTACATTTAGTTAGATCTTCAACAATTTTATTATGCCTAATTTTGTTAAGTTCTTTGCATCTAGAGTGAGCTCATCTATGTCCGCCTCACTATTGCAGTTGCCCCTCTTAGCGAGGATGATGGAGCTACCATCTCTCGTTTTTCTGACCAATACAGAAGCCAAGCCAGTGGCCCAGCTGGGGAAAGAACAGAACCAGCTGGGGAAAGAACAGAAAGTGAGAGAAGCCATGTAAAAGCTCTGGCAAGTGATGAAATGCATGGTGACAAGAAGGAAGATGATATTTGCACGTGCGAATCAGGGAACGAAGCTAAAGCGAAGACAGTGCAAAGCGGTAGGGATTCGGAACTGCTGACCAGTGCCATGGCGCTGAGGTCATCCGATGAAGTTGTGGATGCAGCTTTACCTACAGCGCCAAGGGTGAAGAAACAGCTGATGTTCTCGTCAAAGCAAGTCAGTCGTTCCATTGCAGCTTCTGAAAATATACGGTTGATCGGTGCAGTCGTGATAGCTCTTTTGGTCATCCTGTCGAACCATGGATATGCTTTTGGTGGTGCAGTGATGGGGAGCATCTTGAACTTTCGACCATTGTTCCTTGTTATGCTGACTGATGTGACCATTGTTCTCGGGCTGCTGATAACAAACCACGGAACTGATGCGAAAGAAAACGAGAAAGCAAGGACTGGAAAACAGGAGCATGGTTGGCCAAGCAACATAGGTGATGCATTGGAGGCGTGGTTGATGATTCGGACAGTTTCGAGCGCTGTCTTCATGGATTGCAGCATATGTGCTGTTATCATGATCGCTGGCCTCTGCGTCTGAGTATGCGCGGATTTATGTTGGTTAGCCATGTGAAACACAATCAAGCTTGTTGGTTCATGTGGTGGTTTGTGTTCACAGTATAGTATGGTATTACTTCATGACACGAGTGATCTTTCTGAGGACTCTGGGCACAGATCTGTTTGGTTCATAGTGGAGTATACACTGTTTGGTTTATGGTATACGTTTATGCTACAATGCCTATTTGATTTCTAATCGAGTCGACATAATGCTACTACATTAAGAGTCGTAATATTATTCACGATAAATACAAGCGAGATGTTTATTTCTTTACGATCATTTTCTGTCACTTCAAATAAAGACTTATGCGCACAACAGCAAGCCACCACCAAAACATGGGAAAAGCATCCCTTGTCGAGGGCAGTGACTCGTAATCACTAGAGTTGGTGCAGGTCTCACATTTCTACGTTACACCACTGGTGGTTCTTCTACGGCAAATTAGAGGGAAGAGAGGTGAGGCACCCGTGGCTTCGAATTACATACGAATCAAATGAAATCCCAGCACGAGTTGTATTATAAGCAGGAAGTTCATTGTATCTATTTCCTCAATTATTGCCTTTTGAAAGAAATCTATAACATTCCCAAATGTTTGATCATTTACAAACACAATGCGTATATACACATTATTTAACACCTAAAACATCAAATCCACTTAACAAAAATATCGATACCCATTTACCAAAAGCTGAAAATTCAAAAAAGGGCCAAGTTTTGGAACATGACATGAACCAAAAGCCACGCTTCAATGCATGCATTCATGATGATGGATGGTCCAATGTTATGCTAACACAACTTTAGGGAATAAACGAACAGGTGCCGAATTCCCTACAGTATGACAGATCTAATGCACTCCCATCTACAACCAACCCAAAAGACGTCATATAAACAGAAGTTACATGTCCGTATCTATCAGCCACCGGAAAGATTTACAATACCTTGGCACGACTAGTAGTAACCATAGGCACCATGCACAATCCCACATCCCCTTTTTTTTTTTTTTTTTTGTCACGGGCAATGTGCATTTAGCAGCTCCCGGTATACAATCTCAATGAACTCATTATTCTGTCAAGAAAGCAAATTTAGATGGACTTTAATACTTTATAAACTCACCAGATACAAAGCAGCAAAAAATTATTATCGAAAGCAAAAGGCCCTCTCAATGTACTATTTCAGGTGATTTGCAAGTAGAAGTTCTGCAAGTACGAACCCTATCTATCTGTCTTACGTGGAATTTCATTGACTTCTGTAGTAATAAGTCGAAGCAGTCAAAGATTATAAAAGCTGAAGAAGATTCTGGAAAAACCAAGGATAGATGGACACACTTTGATGGAGCTCCCATGGGTGCAGAATTACTGATGAAATGGCCCATTCATGACAGCAGATCTTGATAACAAGGCAGGAAACACAAAAAAGCAGCGAGGACAGAATAAAAGACAGAAAGAACAAGTGCACAGCTAAACTGTGTTTCACACAGAGTTTATATAAGGGTAATGGACCTATAGCACTAGCTTCAAGGGCGTGGAGTCATCACAACATTTGTTAACTTGCAGGGAAAGGTGAAAGTCAGCAGGACAATGAGAGTGGCAATAACATAAAATAGCACCAATAATTTATGTCATCATTTATTTCAGAGAAAGATAGATGAAGAAAGCAACTAGAGTAACAAAATAAAAGAAAACTTGCCTGCACAAGCCTCAAAAGTGCATCACGGACTTTGTCTCTAGTAATAACTGGGCCAAATATTGGAGCAGGAGTGAGGGACGCAGACGGCGTAGGTGGTGGAAATGGTTGAAGTAATGGAGTGCCATACGGATGCTGCATTGTAACTGGGGGATAGACTGGAGGAGCAGTGAGAGTCAAAGATGACACTGGAGGCGTTACCAATGCCGAAGAAGAGAGAGATGGAGAGAAAAACGATGGCTTCACAAGATTTGTAGCACGGTTGCTGTTTCCACTGCTAGATTCAAGGGTATCCGAAGGTGCCACTAGAAGAGTGGACAAAGCTGGAATAACAGAGGTTGGCTGAAAAGTTGGCACCACAGATGGATTGACAAATGGTCCATGATGAGTTACAGGAATAGTTGCTGCATCAACAGTTGGTTGCACTGCCAGTGTTGTTGCATTTGATGCATTTCCAATGTTCACAGCATTCTGCAAATAAATAATGATAGTTCTCCTGTCATAAATAATTATTAAAATAACAATCATCTGCTAACTAAGAACATGATTCTGCAATGTCTAACATATGTAGAATAAACATCATACAGCAAACAGACTATTTTACTCCGAAAAGCTACATTTAGTAGCAGCAGACATGAATTTCTCACTAACGGTATGGTGGAGGATACTACTTAGCAGATACCGTACACTGAAAAAGTTTGCAAATGGATCATCAGGAACATCAGGAATTGGTGCAGCAATAGATGAAGTTGTTGGCTCAAGAGGACCTTCAATTACTGATGAAGTAGGTACAGCTTCAAGTTCCTCAAACTCACTGTTACAAGAAAGAGAATATTCTTGTAGGAACAACCATCCATATTTTGCACATGACAAAAAAAACACATATATACCAATGACAAAAAATCCGTGAAACCAATCTCAAATAATTGGAATATTACAGCTTATTGTTGTATATGCCAATATGTTATTGCATATGCATGCAAGTATGTACCTTACTTTGTCAAAGGCGTGTAAGATTCTAAAAGAACATATTCCAAGGATACCAATAGAAAGACAAAATATTGATGCTGAAAAAGAAACAATGGGAAATAAGACCCTATAAAACTGGATACACAAACAATACTACAGATCGCTATCTGTAGGCCTTAGAAACAGAAAGAAACTATTATATTAAAAAAAGTTAACTTGAGAGCAAACCACAACATATGCAAAGAAAAATTCGATAACAATGGTCAGCAAAAGACTAAAAGATAATAAGAATACAAAAAGTGCTACTAAACATGACTGACTAAGGCAATATAGCATATACCTTTTAGAAGATACCTTAGCCTTGGGAGGTACTTTGGAATAGGCATTAAGTATCCTGAATAAAAGAGCACTAATGTTTGTCATATGGTGTAACTGAGAATAATATCTGATGCATAATAATATTCTAATACATCAGAGAATAGAATTTACGAATAATAGTAGAATAACACACAATACTGATTACTCAAGTTTGTAAGAAACAAACCCTATTCCCAGATCTATGCATTACCATATAAAGAAAAGTATGATTGCTCAACATTATGTATTATGGAAAAGCACAAATGAGCAGCAGGTGGAACTGCAACTGCAGGGGACAATGATTTGCTTCGTAGGGTCAACATCTGTACAAAAAGTTGAAGAGATGTGATTGAGAAGTCATTACAGAGGTGGCACAAGAGGTACCTGCCACGCAACATCTTCTATTATAGGAAATAACACATGCAGATACTACAAGACACATGACTTACATGTAAAAGCTACAAAGAATCATAAGTTCTTTACATCTTGAACACTTGCGTAACTCCCCTTCAAACTGACAGTGAAACTTTGGCTGCTAGTTTGACTTCCAGACTCCAGAGATTTTCTTAATGGACATTGACCTATTAATGATAGACATGTATCACAAAATCACCTATCATTGTCCTATTGGAGCATTTTTCTGACTTTATTCATGACTTCAAGTAAACTTCTACTTATGAATAAGATCATTTAGTTAATAAAATAAACTTGACTCTTGTTTATATTTAGGGTGCTCCTTAAGGTAATTTGATATAATTAGGGATATGGAAAATTACATGTTCTCTAATAAACATAAGAAAATTGAATCTTCTCTTGTCCTGCATAATACAATTGGTATTTATATTTAAAATTTATACTTGATTGCCACACATTTCCCCTTCATGTCCCATTTTTTGCAATGATTATGAATTACATGCACCCATACCAAATTGCTTCCTTCCTCCTTCCTCCTCTATTCCTCTACCGCTCCTTCCACATCTCTTTCTTTTTCTTTCTTGTCTAGCCACCGGTATGCACTAGCATACTGAGTTGGTACACCAGTATAGATCGATACATACCATTCCAGCAGTTTTCCGAAACGGGTCCAGTAGCCGAAAAGGCAAACCTTGCAAAAAATCTTATTTGTATCGAACCAATTTCCATAAATTTATACTCTACAATTAGATATGGACAAGAGAACAATTCTACAAACCAATACTGCTATGGTTAAAGAAACATGGTACCACTGATCACTAAAGACCCCTATAGGTTCAAAGGGCAAAAATTATATAAATTTTTAAAAAAGAAACAAAATGATTACAAAACTAATGGTAACTCACCAAATTATTAAAAGAGTAGGAAGGAATGTATTCAATAAAAAATTTGTTACGCTCTCCTACCTAAATCAAACAAGGCATATAAGAATGACCTTCATGTTGGAAAGTCACATACAAATATGATAAACATAATTTTCCATATTTGTTAGTTCCAATACAATATAACAAACCTGATTTAGTAGGATTCTTTGTCTTAGCATCAATGATTTGTCAATATCAGCCAAAATAATCAAACTGAACCAATTTTGACCATTACTAGTCAATTTGTCAACCTTGCCATAGGACAGGGAGGAAAAAAGGTAAGAAAAGAGGACAGGTGAAAAAAATTATTGTAATCAAAACCATAAAGAAAATATAAAAAACAAAATGCTATTACTATTTCGTTCGATATTCACTGTAGTCCTTACATAAACTGTCCATCACTCAAGACAGAGAGGAAAGAGCAGTGGGAGGAACATAATGAAAAAGGTCCTTATTCCTTAACCCCTTGAGAGGATAGGGATATCAACACAGGAAAGAGACATATATGGGATTTGGAATTCCTAAATCCTGATCACTCTCTCTTCAAATAATTTCTTATGCAAAATTATCTTTACGTCACCCAACACTTCGCCCACAAGGTGATTGGAGAAGAAACAGGATGATAGTGAGGCTCATCGCTATATACAAAATGCAGGCAAGTAAATTCTAAATCTTTCGGCATAACATATAAAATAATTATTTAATATATAATATCTTTGGATAACATGATTACATAGTTAATGTTTTTATTTTCATAATAAAAAATAATTGTTTTTCTTTTCTGAATTATTCATTGCTATTGAAATGCAAACAAGTTTTCTACCTTTTTGCATGGCATACATATCATAGTTAACTATAATGATAATACCTTTGTATCATTCTTCATTATTGTTTATTGTAATCTTTTGCACAAATTTCATATTTTATATTTCAATTCCATATGCTTTTTTTTAAAAACAATAAAAATGAAATATGAAGGTAGGAAAAACTTTCAACATATTAATTTTTTTTAATTTTCTTTCATAGTAGTTTCTAGTCTTTAGCATTTTTATAGTAATATGTTTTTCTTGCTATAAATTATTTTCTCAGCAACACCAATCATAGATAATCCCAAACCTATCATGTGAACCTTGATGAAAAACATACAATCAGGTGAAAAAAATAACCTACAATTACCAAATAGCTGACAACAATACAAAACTTAATAATAATATCTACAATTACCAACTGAATTCATTTAAAATATCATGAAATAGACAAAAAAATGATAAAAAAGACAAAAAAAGAAAGTTAACTGATAAACAGTTTAAAAAATGCTACTAGTACCTGCTGAAAAGGTTTGCTATATCTTCACAGTCATGTGAATTATAAAACCATATACCATTAACTTCTTGAGCTGCATTTCGGTACAAAAGATATGGAACTTGGACTTCATACTCAAAATCTCCTAAGAGATCCTCAACCAGATTATCTGTTAATCAGGTGAACCACACATATGTAAGTGAACCTCTGAGTTCACATGTAGAAGTTCAAATCTTGAGATTTCATCTCTAACAATCTTCAAATTAGACACTCATACGTGGAAATAGAAGTAAAAAAAAAATCAAAAGTAAAGCAATTGAATTATCTGAAACAATTCAGGAAAGCATATTAATATTAAATGGTTGGCCATCAATGTCTATAAGCATTGTAAATTCTGATCTGTAAGCCTATCAATCTCCTACAGGTGAATCAGGTCAGAATTGTAAAGACACTCTTCAACATGAGCTGAAGCTAGATTAATAATGATGAAGGTCAGGTTCAGACAGATATGATTGATTTGATTCTGAGTTGGGTAGAAGAGTTGAAGCTATTTTGTCTTATGAGTTAGATTGATATCTTCATTAATGATCCAGCATAGGAGTAAACACACATCCCTGGACTTTTTCAGATGGTTGTAAATTCCTATCATGGGGTTACAACAGAAGAAACACCTGAGCTGTCCAGAATTTAGATATGACTAGTCATTTTTAAATGTACAAAAGTACAAATAAGCTTTACATTAAGAAGCATGTGAAGTTTGGTTTTTGGATGATCGATAAAAGTATCTGTTCAAAAAGCAAGGCCTAAAGTCTTCTTGTCTCTCTACTGTTCTCCTCTTCCATATATTCTCCTGCCTCTTTTAAGACCTAGTTTTACAGATATAATGAGCAAGTGCATACATTCCTCCTTCCTCTCCTGACCTACAAGCCACATTTTGATGCTTGCCCTGCTTATCTCTTAGAACCCCTCTTCCACCAGTAGATTCCTCCATAGCATTGCCCACAGCTATTAAAGAAGGATGTCATGTCAAGTGCAGTGGATCTTTTGTGGATCAATAATTTCTCCAGCTTAAATATTGTTCAATAATAGACGTCAATCCAATGTCCAACAGCAACAACATAGACCAATGGCATAGCTGGTATCAGTTATTAACATGAAAAACACAGATGCTAAGGCTAACAGTCCTCTTCTAGAAAGGATGGCAAGTATGTTCTTGATGTCAAAGAAAATCAGCAATTATGACAGACAACAGATTCAGATAAAGTTGCATGTGAAAGATAAAGCATTTATTGCAACCAAATTGATGAAAAATTAGTTTAGTTTCAGCCTGGGGTTAGAGAAATTTAAACTTGACTGAATGTAGATCCAGTCCGATGAAATCTATTAAAGGTCCCTCATGGTAAAATCCATTTACCATTTACTTATGTTGCAATTCTATTGATTTATATGTTTACATTTAGTTAGAATCATCATAAACCACTTCGTGAAAGAAAAAACACAGCCACAGACCAAGTTAAAGATTTAACCAAGTTTCGCTATTTCTCTTCATAATGTGTAATAAAAGGAGCATCATGTGAGTAAAGGAACCTGAACTGTACAGTTTATCTCAGGCAAGTATTCACAGTCTAGCTAAAATAGTCAAAGACTCGAATTTCTACAAAAAGGGGCAACACATGACTAGAGAGAAGGCTCAAATGCCAAAGATAAAAAGAATCTTGGCAAAAATCAAATAACACCAACTAGATATTTACAAAACTGGAAGAAAATCTGATATGGCTGTGATTTTCAATAGATGATTAAATGGCTTCTGTGACAGTTCCCAATATCTCTGCATCTCTACTGAAATGCTTATGCAAATCCAACCATCCAAAAAAATCAATATATCAATCAGAAACATCACCTAAGTACAGCAAATTGTTCTCTGAGTACACTGAAAAATCAACAAATTGAGGTTTCCAGAGTTCAATTTTGTTCTGTAATTGAGTTATTGAAGGATAGTTAGACCATACTAAGGACAGGAAAAGGTCAACCAGATAGGAGGCACAGTGACACATGACTTTTGGTACAATTGAACATTAGTTACCCATAAGAATTTTGCCTTTAGAAGTCAAAATTATGTTAAAGAATACTGATATAAACACAAACGATGCTCATAGTACAAAAACAAAGATTGATGAAAAAGCCACGTAGCCGAGTAGCAAACCCCACAACAACCAGAAATGTTTAGTTCTGTGAATCTCTCTGTGAATTTTCTTCTGGCTGTAACATTGCTCCACTTCAAAGCACTGCACAAGAAATGTAGAGACTAGAACTACATATTCAAGCCTAGAATAGAAAAGGCATGCCACAACTAGTGGAACTAATCAAGCAAATGAGAACAAACTACTTACAAAACGAGATTAATGTGGTCCAACAAAGAAACTCAATTACACTGCTTGCTGTGAGAGAGAAATTAACTTTTTTTAGTAGAAATAAGACAAGATCTAGTTGACCATTCCTACAAGGCCAGATGTAGACAAATATAAATTATGCATATCAACACTCTGTAGAACGGACTTGTAAAACAGATCATTTGGGACATTGAAACATAGAATGATCATGTTCAACTTAAATATATATTTAGCTCACCAAGGTTGTTCTAAAAACATGCTCAACCAATCCAAACACCACAACCAGCTTCATATGATCAAATAACAGACTACATTGCCCATGGATGACCTCATGCGAGAATACCTTTAACAAGAGCCTAGAAAAATGGCTCTCCTATTTTTTGAAAACAAGAATTTTGAACTTACTAGTAGCAATAATAAGCACTACAATATTCAACATATTTTGCAAACACCGACTAGAAAAAAAGACATTCAAACGATAAAATGTAAATTAATTTAACATAGACTAATTTCAGACCTGTGTTCCGTCGGTTCATGACTATGAACTGAAATCTTGGCTGTGCATTCCTGCAAGTATGCACTCATTTGTAACAATTTGCTGATCCATCGAAATCAAGAAATGCCAAACTAGAAACAAAATAATTTATCACATTCCAATATTAGTACAGACCTAAGCGATCAAGATTCTCAATCAAAGTCAGTACTCAAAGAAAACATATCAACAAATTAACCGTCCGATGGACGCTTCTTTTCACATAAGAATATCTAAGTTGAAATCGGAAGTAAAAAGTAACTACAACGACGGAAGCTAGAGTTTGATGGAGCAGGAAGAAAAGAATCATGATAGAACGCAAATCTAGGTAACAGAATACCGAATCATTCAACCAGCATCAGCGAACACACCAGACGAGCCAAAACAATACACAGAAACTTCAAATTCGGAGGAAAAAAATAACATCGACAACGACACATCCTAGCAGCAAGATCCGCAGTTACCTCTTGATAACGAAGAGCGATCCCTCGACATCCTTCCGGCTCTGAACAAACATAAAAAACAAGTCATGAAAACCCTAGATCAAACGGCGCAAACCTGAACAAAGGCCAGCCGGAAACAGGATCGAAGAAGAAAGGGAGAGGTGGGTTCCGATCGAGGCGCACCCATTGATTGAGCTCGATGTTGAACTCGTAGAAGGTGACGTGGGTGGCGGTCATGAGGATCTCCTCCACGAAGGGATCGATCCGCTGGAGGACGGTGAGGTTCAAGGCCTTGGTGCTCTTCTGATCGAGGTTGGGCATTAACTTCCCGCTCTGCGTCATCCTCGCGGCTCACGGTGACAAAACCCTAATCAAGAGGAACCCCTGACAACAGCTGGAGCACCGATCGACCGAGCCGGAGAAGAGGGAAGAGATCAGGATCGATGGGATGAGGCAAGGGTTGGAATTAAGCGAGATCGCGAGGGGAGAGAGTCGGGGCGGGGGAGCCAAAGCGGCCAAGAGAGGAGGTTTTATAGGACTTCGGGTACACATATCAAAGAGATACTTTCCCGACACATTAATTTCGCACGAGCAAAGACTAGCTGAATTGTTACTAGCGGAGTAAGTGTACTATCGTGGCCCCACATGGGGAGTCTGTGAGAGAATCATGATTTTGTGGGTGGAAGACACGAGTCATTCTGCAACCTATGTGTATGGGAACAGTGGAATCTCCGAAACGGCAGTTACCTTTTTCGACTTTATGGAATGACCGAAATGCCCCTTTCATAGCGACTTCGGCGTCACGCCAAATGCTCGTGCGATGAGGATCTACAAACGACGGTGAACCAGATGTGGCATCTTAACCGTCCGTCTGATCTCCTCTCACATTTTAGCCGTCCATTACACGATCGCACCGATCGAATCCCGACGGTACAGCTCACGTGACAGTAGTACAGAAGTGGGAGGCGTCGCCGTGGGATGCTGGCTCAAGGCGTTCTTTTCTGGGTACTTGTCACGTTAAACAGCTAAGAATCGAGAAAATAACATTTCATTAAGAAAATTCTATTTATGTTAAACAAGTATTTAACATTGCCTTATAAAAGTCACCGACCCGAATGGCACCGCTAGCCGGTTCCCAAGAGGTGATACAGTGATGCAATAAGGATCGGAAGGCTTGATTATACGATGGAAGCCACCGTGAAGGTATTAACAGGACAATCCAAATAGAGGAAGAACAAAGATTTTTTTTCAAGTAAATGACGAAGACATGATACGACTAGGATAATTGACACTTAAAAAAAATAAATAAATTTTCGAACCCTTAATTTTTAATAAGAGAATTTGATATATCATAACCAGATTAATAAAGGTGTTAAAAACATATCAATTAAAATTTCAAACCTAAAATCTGATAGATCACAACCAGTTTATTTTATTTTAAAAGAACAAAAAACGTAGATGAGATTCGAATCCAAAATCTTATTATAAATTATCAAAAAAAATTTACCCTAACTGATATCAGAACAAAAATTAAAAACTCGAGTCTTGACTATAAGGAAAGATAGTTAATTCACAGAAAGAAGCAGAAACAACACAACATATTAGCGAGAAAATGAAACTTATTTAGAAAGATGCATTTTACTTCTTTCTGTATCGATAACAGTGCAGTGCAAAGTAGGTAAACATGGAAACTGTAAATTGGTCAGTTCACCATCTGGTTAACAGACAAGCCTCAGTCGATAGCTTCTTCAGATTTCTTTGGTTTGGACAAGAGATACCAACCGAGACCACAAACAGCTGCAACTGTCCCAGCAAGAACGGCATAGTTGCGGTTCTTGTCAGTTGAAACACTAGCTGTTGATGACCCTGGAGGTGTGCCGGGCTTCACATCAGCTGCTGGAGTTTCTGGTTTTGCTGGGGTTTGCTCTCCTGGTTTCGGTCCCTGAAAACAAACTTGCTTAGACATCGTGACAAAGATCTGGAGATAATAGTTTATTTGATTACAAGAAAATCTCTAGTAGCTCATTGGAACATGAAGTATGCATTAATAGTATTGAAGCTGAAAGACTTGGAAATCATGCATTTGACAATATATTAAATGCCTTCGGTGCTATCCATCTTTTAGTTTCCTGGGAGAAAAATCTAAAAGAACGGGTACCTCATCAGGGAAAAATAAAAGTCATGACAGTGGAATCATGTATCTCCTTATTCTTACATGTCCTCTCTTTCAAAACAGAACAGTGCCCAATAGTGAAAGTAAAAAAGTAAAAAAAAAAAACAGAGATGAATTGGTAACCATACCTTATGCGCAAGCTTCGCTAACTTTTCTTGCTCGATTTTCTGCAGCAAAAAAGTAAATTATTACAAGTCAGTTTGCCTGCCAACAGGTTAAAAGAATTTCTCATACTGCAAATAGGAGTCATCTGTTTTCAGTTAAGGTCAAATCAAAGTGAAGATTGAAAAAGATATCTAATCAAAGTGAAGATGTCTGTTTGCCTGCCAGGAGGAGTCTGTTTTCAGTTAAGGTTTTCAGTCAGTGTTGCTATCACTTTTAGCAGGACCATAATATGTGTCAGTGGTGGCATAAACATCACAAATTTCTTACAATCATTATGAATATGGAGAATAAGCATGCAACTAAGTGGCCAATCCAACCAACTGGACTTCAAGGACTTCATTGGACTTTTTTGCACTTGAGCTTAATCAATCTAATCTGCCTTGAATTTAGACTGAACTCTCATCGTTCTGCCAGGAAATCTAAGCAATAAAGTAAAGACCTATCCCGTACTCATTATAAAACAAAGAACCACACTTTCTCCAGTGACTCATCCCCTTACCGAGCTCTACATGTTTATCAAGTTTTTCCCAACTTGGACCTAATGACATGTTTTCCTCAGCTTTTTCCCCTATGGAATCCCATTTGCAAGCCCCCAAACAGCTTTTCCCAACCACGTGGATCTCAATGAGATCAAATCAAATTGATGTCATTGTTTTTGGTTGTCTCAGTGTGGTACACAAAGTGCCACAGATTAAAGAAATGCTATGATAGTTTATCCAAGGTGGACAATGAGCTGGAGTTATCCAAGCCGAGGTTGTCTCAGCTCAGGTGCTCCAAAAAAATGTGCTTCAAAATGGAACCTGCAAAACAGGTGGGACATCGAGATTGTGTCTATTTGAGTCATCTGACAATAAGCCAAAGCAAGAATAACCCAAATTATGGATTATAGGACACCGAATCCAATGAAGAGGAGATACAGTCCACTTGTACTTCTTGAGGAGGCCTAGCGTAAATAACTTATCAGATTATTGAGGTAGATTTGTTAATAGCATGGCAAGTGACTAAGCACCACTTTGGATGGGGCACAACAGAATTTGTTGTACATTTTAAACTGATTTTCTAATATGTCATATTGTCCACATGTTGCATATTCTTTTACAAGTTTTCTGGGCTCTGAATTGACTCAATATTTCCCATTTATCAATCTTCTCCTAGAAATAGGGGTTTGTTGGTTCAATTTTAGTCTTTATTTTAAGAACTGCATCTCCAAATATCTCATAGATTTTGGGGCCTTTAATCATGCAAGATCTCACACTTCCCATTTATATTTTTTTTACAGTTGTGGTTTATTTTTTTCTCAAAATAATCCAACAAGCAACAGTTAGACCTTTTAGTGTGACTATAAACCTGATATTATACAGAGAAAATAAAGAAGCAAGAGCTCAGGATGATAATGCTGGATCAAACCCGGGGCTGGCAAAAATTACAGAAGAAAGACCACTTTGTTGTATTTTGTCTTATCCAATCCAACCAACCTGAATTGTACCCTTACCTAATGAGAAGGCAAGCATATGCATTCTAAAAGAGTGCGAGTGAGTAGGTTGAAATCCTTGGACTCAGACACCAATATCTAATGTAATGGTTTCAGAAGAAAGAAAATGTATATTTTTTGTTGCTCTTTTATTTCAAGTCACAACTATAAGACAGCACTATCAAATCAAATTTGATGGTTCCAACACAATGTCTGCTTTGGCCTAGACGATGGTCTGTACTCCTAGATTCTTATTATGCTTGGCCATATTGGTATGCAAAAATGAGAATTTATAAATCCTACATCAACATGTAATACAGAATCTTAATGCTAATAATTTTGAACATGCATCATCCATAACAACTGCACTTGGTGCAATTATGTAGTACATCACCATAGATGAAACATGAAACCTTGAATATGATACATACCTGCTCAATATTTGGAAATATGGTTCATGTAGGACATTTACTTCTTTGAAGTCTATAAGACAGACAAACCACTCCATCTTAATGCTTGAAACTAGACATGAAGGTATAGCAACCACAACCATCCACTTGAAGAATGAAAATTACAGGGTACTACGAAATGATGCTCTCACTGTCCAATCTACGAATAATAAAGAGACTGTTCCATTCAAGTAACTGCAATGTACTACTGGTCATGGTAGATTAAATTAGTAATCATTTGATATAATCAGAATAATGGAACAACAGTGAATTATTTGTCGACAAGGGAATTTCAAGTAAGAGAATATGATCAACAACTCTACAACATACAAAATTTAGATGCAGGAGCAAAGACATCTACAAATGCCAAAAAATGATGTACAACATAGGTTAAGCAACAGTTGCACCAAATGAAGACAAAGTGTTTAACATAGCATGGACTATCAGGAAAACACAACAAATGATTTATCAATTTAAACTTAAGATACACAGTATTGTAGCACAAGAATGAGAATGAAATCCTTATAAAATAATGAAGCTTTTTGTATAAGAATTTTCAAAAGCAAGAATGGAATATGTTGTTGTTGATATTTATAATAGAATAAATAGTTTCATATTTGTTATCCAACAACACCAGGTATGACCATTCAGATTCCTTCTTAGCTAGATTAATCATCTTCCTCTAGACAAATAACTTCTCAACTAGTTGTACCTTATATGCAATGCCTTCTCCTCCAGTTGCAAAGAAGAAATTTTGGGTACAGAAACCATCATTGACATCAAACCTCAAAAGATGGCCAAGAAAGCATCCATAATATTCATTTTAATAGGACTTATTTGCATTCAATCATATCATGCATGTACAACCCACTTGTCATGGTAATAGCGGGTCACACAACATTTGCCACTCGTTCCAATGGTATAATGTCAATGGAAATGCCATCAGAAATTAGTCCATAGGTTGCCCACACAGGCTTCACGCATCCACATAAATGGAGCATCCCAAGTTCTTCTTGCTTTCCTCCAAAAATTTCAGTCTATTCAGATCTCGTTACGCGCTTACTTTGCACTACTATTCATGGATTCATCCACATAATATTCAACATCTATTCATAAGGAAATGATCCGTTCATCAAGAATATATAGTACGATAAATAAAAATCTGCAGAACGAAAGTATCACACAACTAGAAGCAGCGAATCCATAGAAGTTTCTCAACAGCCGTAACATACACACATACATATCACCATTAAATGTCAAACTCAGCATGTAAAAGTGAAACCCCAGCAGCAAAACATTCATAAGATAACAGGCCATCCGCAGTAAGAGAGCGATTAAAGTGGATAAAAATGAAGAAAATGAAACCAGATAAATCTGAAGGATCAGATCAAGGAGAGAGGACCTTGATGTAAACGTTCTCCGCTGCCTTCTCCTCCTCGCTGAGGACCTTGCCGCCGGAGGAGAGCCTCCGAGCGACGTACCTCGCGGCGATCCTCGCCGCCATGGCGAATCCCAACCCAAGGGTTTCTCGACCTCAGAGATGGAAATGGGGCCACAGGTAACCAACCCTTCTCTCCACTCTCCAAAGAACCAAGGGGAGCAGTGTGCCCCTTTTAATTGTATTATATACCGTAAATACCCTTCCCTTGCGCCGAAATATCTAACCCACCACTACGTGTTCTCCCACTCTTCCGTCCGTACAACCTAATCTGACGAACAACAAGGAGGGTCGCGCGTTTTTGACGGTCTGGATCTTTTTGATCGAGCGATCGAGTCACCGTCGCGAAACCGATTATGATGGGCCCCGCTTGGGCCCATGAAACTCCTGGCCCAGTACACTACTCGCTCAATCAGGCCGTTGGTTGTGTTTGAGATGCGTGTAACCGCATGATCAGTGGCTCGGATCTTAGTAGAGACCTCAAATTCTGTATCATGACATTCCCATAATACCCCTCAAGATTCCCACACGAGCGATCGAGATTGTGGTGTGTAACACTACAGTCGATCGCTTTGTCACAGTACAGAGATTTCAAGCGAGCTATAGAGATTTCAACAACTGAACAAGTACAACATTACAGTGCTGAGATCATGAAAGCAAGCGACCGATTCAATTCAAGCACAACCAAAGGCAGTCAATAGAGATCACCTTCTTTGTGAGTGTGGATGATGCAATCTGATCTCGGGTAGGAGATGCAGGTGAGAACATAACCCTCTGCCATTTGTGAGTCGTCAAGGAAGGATCCATCGGACTGATCAACGTTGCCGGTGCCGGACACCGTCGGACCTGCACAAGTATAGCATGCTCCAGCTCGGCAGGAGTAGGGCAGCTCCACTCCTGCAGTCTCGGCCGCGTCCAGAATGCAGGTATCATCCGCAGCATCAAGTTCATGTTCTTGGCCCTCTGGGCCAATGAGTTTCTTCACCTTGTAGACTGTCATTGCAGCTGCTCAGAAGAAATTTGATGTCTTCAGGTCTGATGCTTCCGAGATACACTTCAAGGAGCTAAGGGAAGATGGGCTCTTGATCAGTGGAGATGATGGTCAACATTTTATGTCACTTTTCAGCATGCAGATGGATGGGGAATAAGCAGTGGCCATTGTGCCAGCTGAAGAAGAAGAAGAAGAAGCCAAAAACAGGTCCTGCTAGAATTCTCCAGCAAGAATATCCAAATCAATTTTGTTACTCAAAAGTAGGAGAGAAGTTCCTGTATTGCAGGAGCAGTAGTATGGATATGAAGATTATAATGAAACATTAGAATAAGAATCATTTCAAGTAATGTTGGCATTTCCAATCATTTCATGCAGACAATACGTGTCATGATCCGATTTAATTGATCTATTAATTTCGTTTGACATAAATTATTTAATTAAAATAAAATTAATAATAATATATCGATTAGATTCTTATAAATCAATTATAATTTTACTTATGTTATAATTTTTTTTGCTCAAAGTTTCATGCATAAATAATATGTCAACTTTTATACCAAATATCAAAGTCTATAAATTAATTGATCTATTAATTTTATTTTAACCTATATCACTAGTCAAAATATTTAAACTAAAATTAATAATAATACATCGAGCGAATTCTTATAAATTAATTTTAATCTTATTTACTTTTAATATAAAACTGATTATATGCACCGCCCCCATCCCCGACGAATCTCATCGGCGAGCGATGTCGAGGTACGCGTTGCAGCGTATGGCGCCGTTGCTCCACGGCCGGATGCAGCTACGGTGGTACCCAAGACCGCTGAGCTCCGCCGCGGAGCAACCCTCCACTGACGCGGTCCACATGACGGATAATTGCATCCGAGTAGTCACTCTCTCTCTCTCTCTCTCTCTCTCTCTCTCTCTCTCTCTCTCTGTCTCTCTCTCTCCATTAGTTCGCATACAGCTGTTCTAATTAGGTTTTTGATTCCTGTTTCCCCCTTACCCTTACCGTGAGATTTTTCGCTGCCATCAGCTGATGATTTTACCGAGAAATTAATGCGAGATTTTGAAACCACGAGAAATCAATCTTAGCATGTAATTGATGGATTTTGCATTCATATGTTGACGAATCTAAATCTAAAAAAAGGCATACTTTTGTGAAGCTAAATCTTCTAAAAATTGTTTCTTTTTTTTTTTGTTGTTGTTGATGATATCCGTTTGTTGAAGAGACTGAAGGAGTTGCATACCACGGGATCGTCAAATGAAGGCAAGATGCTGCGGTTAGGTGTGGAAACTGGTGGATGCTCTGGATTTCAATACGTCTTTTGCCTAGACGATAAGAAAAATGAAGATGATAGGTTGGTTGTTTTGTAGCTTATTTGTATTGAAACTATAACATTATGCCGTGTAATACAATGGCATGTTCATACCTTGTGTACTTCCTTGGACGTTCTTTAGGGTTTTTGATAAGGATGGCGTTAAGTTGGTGGTGGACAATGTCTCCTATGATTTTGTCAAAGGTGCTACTGTTGATTATGTCGAGGAATTGATCCGTTCGGCATTCCTGGTAAGCTTTTAACTTGGTCGGAAATGCATCAGTAGTACACTTCACGTCAGATGATGGTCACTTCATTTTATAGGGTTGTATGCTTAGTATGTAAACAAGCTTAGCATTTGTTGTATCTAATGTGATAAATTTGTAAGACCAAACCTTGTTCTGTTAGCTTTCTTGAATTGTTTTAGCATTGTTTTCCATGTTGAAATTTGTTCATGATCATGCTCACTTCTCAAAATTTGATTTTTAGTAGCTTGTTCATAGTTATTCCTTTTGATCTGCTGGTCTCAAAGAATATGGTGGACGAGATGATTAGTGGATCTTCTTGATATGACTTTTACGAGTATCTTACCTCTTAAGAAAATGAAGCTTCAACCAACCAATCAACCAAAAACACAATGCATCCATTATTTAGGAGAATTGAACACTAAAACAATTGGAGCGTATCTTTAACTAAAGTGAGATCAATTGGCTTATGTAGTTGTACATCGAAGATGGAAACCTAAGATGGCACTAGGCTTACCATTAATATATCAAATCAGAGGACAATCAAACATTAAATTTGTGAAAAACTGTCATTGATAGACTAGCCATCAAACAGAAGAGGCAACATGAAATCATTGTAAGTAATTATTATAATAGATCCCCTATGTGTGATAAATTCTCGTTTTGTTTCTTGCCAAATTAAAACTCTGATGCACACCCAATCTTGGTACTCTTTCAGTCTGTATTTAACACTGCCAAATTGTAAATTTGAACTACATTAATGCCTTCGATGCTTAGATCATACCCAAGCCTAATCAGTGGATGTAGACTTTGGTCAAGCATGATTACTTGATCACTGGTGGTGAAATTCTCCATTGTGTAATGGGGTTTCAATGCTGGTTGGTTGATCATGGTAAATTAGTTTATTCATAAGAAGTGCCATTATTACTATTTGTGTATTAAATTGTTGAGGTCATTTTGACAGATGTTTGCTATCGAAGGGACTTCAATGTCATTTTTTGTTAGGTTTTTTTGGTGCAATTAGAACTATTTCAGAAGAGAGACACTTATAGGCTGAAAATATGGAAATCTTGTTCTCTTAGTTCTTCGTATGCTACATATTTGACCATCACAATGAGAATCAATCAGTAGCAAAATTCAATATGGTGAAGATAAGAAATCTGCCTCTTCAAATTTACCATCCCACATGTGCTTTGTCAAGTAAAATAACTGATTAATCATGATTACGGCAATACGTTTTCCACTCAGGTGTCAATGGCAGAACTCCTAGAGCAAAAGGATAGGGAAAATTGGTCATTAGACATAAAGATGTAGATGGATGATTCTGAAGGGTTGACTTTGGGTAGGAAGTTCTGTATGTATGTCTTTTCCCGACAAACTTGGAGGTTTGTTTGTGCAGTTAGATTAAAAAGATGAGGATTCCATTTCATTGTGAAAACATGTATATGCTAATCTTTGTTGATCATTGCTCTGGAATCAATTGGTTCTACTTTTTATACAAGATTAAACATCTAAGCCTTAAAAACTGCTGAAGCTTACGTAAAACTTGCCGGTGTACCCTTAGATTATTAAGAAGCAATAGAGAAGGTGGATTAATGAATTTTCATTGATTTGGTGAGGATGAATTTATTTACAGGTAGCAGATAAAGCATACTGTCTGTGACAAATATAGGAAGCGATTCACTTTTGATTACACTAGAGTCCTTCCCCATATAGTCTTTATAGTATAGAGGAGAATAATGCAGTATTAATTTTTAGTGTAGTTGCTGATGTTACTGGTTTGTTGCCACTTTTTTCATATGGCTTTTAAGTTGCTTAGTAAGGCCTTAAGTAGACATAGAAAGTGAGTTATTCTTCCTATATGTCATGTTTTATATGAAATAGAAAGTGAGTTGAAAACATTCTGTTGCTACTATCTCATTTTCTCTTACTTTCTCTTAGTGAAGTGTAGCTGCTTCAATTATTAACAGAATTGGTACTGAATGCTCATTTGATAGTGGATGTTTGTCATCATAATTAAAGAAAACATTTGATTCAGACAAGGGAAATTATATGGACCTTTTTTGGAGGCAAAAGTTTTAATTCTTGGAAGATCAATATGCAACAATGAACTTCCACAAGGGTATTCAGATCCTAGTTGAAGAAGGTTCCAGGAGCCTTGGGCTCTCAACTAGTGAGAAAGAAGGGGTGCATGAGGGCAAGATGAAGGCTTATCTAGAAATGCATGAGAAAAATTCCAATCCAAGAAATATTGGGGCAAGAAAGGCAAAAGGTCAAGATGGATGAAGTTTATGCATCATAATAAATGATATATCAAAAGTTTTAATCTTCAAATCTTATGCCAAGTGAAAGTTAGTTGGAACATACTTTTTCTTATCATGCTATGATTGAAAAGTTGTAACCTGTGTGATGGAATGACATGGGTGTCATGATCAGACCCCAGAAAGAAAAAAGAAGAAAGAAAGATCAAGCAAGTAAAACATTCAAAATTGACAAGGCAAAAAAGCGCCGCCGAAGCAGCACAAGCACGGCCAAGCTGAAAAGAGTGCCTGCCCTTGGAAACAACTGCTTCAACTTCAATGTCTGAAATCACTGTCCTATCTGATGTTTGCACCATAGAATATGCTTTATTATTTTACATGCAGATCATGTTATCGTTGTCCAAGAGATTGACTAATCTCGATGTTGGAATAGTAATAAAGCACAATTCAAACACATGTTTAAGATTTGACACAATGTTAGAAACAATTGTTAACCTGGAATCAACCTTCTATAATCAGCGGGAAATTCTTAGCCAGTTTAAAAAATAATTGTCTTCAAAGCTTGTGCAATCAGAAACATTTGAAAATCTGTTAAGACTTGAGAATGGGTTCACATGGTTGTTAATCCGACCGATTTTTTTGCCTAATATAAACAATAGAGATTGTGCAGATTAATATGTTGGACATAAACTTCTACATTAAATGTCAAAATGTTTGGGTTAATTGGTGATCACAGCATAACTGAAATGAAATGTCAAGGTTTATCTTTAGATACCTTAGCAGGTGGGTGTCCCAGTAAATGTCTGGCATGACATGGCAACTCATAAGTTGAAGTGTCTGAGAACCACTAAATACTTCATGAATCTATATTGCTGGTATATTATGCTGCTCCAAGATACATGTTTATAGCTTTGATCTTATTAGCATCAGTGAGAACTTGGAATTCGGATTTTGCGTTTCTCTTTGGTCCTGTACATTAAGCCATAAGAACATTATTAAATCATCTGTCCATTACTTATTTGATGCTGTCAATCAATTTGAATTTTCTTTTAACAAATCTAGAACCCTAGCCTTCTTCCATCTCATACCATGTGACAGTACTTCTTTATTGTTAACTTTCTTTTTGAAGCAACTCTTTGACAGTATTAGTTACATGGTTTAATGTACCAAGTTACATGTGACAGTGCTTTCAAATGGGAGAATGCATCTACCAGTTACTGTCGACAAAATTTTACCCAATTGAACTGTCTTGAGATGTAATCTTTTTCGTTGCAGCATATCAGTCCATAGAATAGCAGTTGATGAATCGTAGCTTTGCAGGTAGTAGCAAATCCAAGTGCAGTTGGGGGTTGCAGCTGTAAAAGCTCCTTTATGGTCAAATAGTTGTCCATTTTACAGGCTTCAGGACCATGGTGGCATATGCACCCTCCAAACACACAACAACTTCCTTGTTTATGGTCATTGTGAATTTTTGTCTCTCATTTTCCTTGATTACTACTCCCAAATGAAACTGAGCAGTGAAGAACATATACTGGTCTATTGCTGCAGTACTAAATCTGCTGACAACAGTGTTGTCTTGTATACTATAATTGTTGCACTGTTTGCTTTGAATTCATTGTAATAATTCTGATGATTTTCCATCATCCATGATGTAATCACAATATGCACATTCTGCTTCAAGGTGTGGATTCTCCTGCTGATTTTTCTTTTGCTTCTGGGTTTCATATCCTATATGAAGTGATTGGTTTGGTAATTTGTGTTCTTAGTTTATGAACATTTTACCCATAACATGAGGATGTAATCTTTTATGTGAGAGTAGGGTAATGAGTTTATTGAATGTTCATCCTCAAACAGCATGTCAACCATTATAACATCTTGCACAAGAATAAATCCATGGAATCAAGACAATCAACTTTACTAGAAGATTCAATAACTAGATGTTATAAATGTTTGATGACAGACCAACATTCTCTCTCCATTGGAGCCTCCAAAACAGAGATCACATCAATTATGCCATCTTGTATTCAAGCTTGATGACTACAAGTTTCCCTAGTCATCCAAGTCTTTTCCCTCATCATGGAAGTGATAAAACTCAGATTCAATTATTTACTTAGCATAAATTTTTTGGATAATATATCAATACTTTTAAGCATTAAAAAATATCGGTTAAGGTTTTAAAGCATAAGTAAATTTTATAGAACGTGAGTTTTGTCTTTTCGACCTCAGATAAGCAAAGCGACTATATCATTACTACACTAATACTGTAAGTGTAAATTTATCGAAGAAAATTTTAAATTTTTTATGATATATGAATTTTATACACCATGACTAAATTAATTTTTAATTTTTATTTATTAAATAAATATTAATATGCTATCATCAAATTAATGTTTTACAATTTGACATTTGTGGGACGGCCCCTCTCAATTAGGCAGAAATTTAGGCTGAGACGAGTCAATTGCCAATAGGCCCCAATTCGCTCGTGCATCACAATCCATCCTCTCACGTGCAGCCCAATAAGCACGTACAGTGGATGTGACACGTGCCAATTACCAGTAGGCCCCAAATCGCTCGTGCATCACAATCCATCCTCTCACGTGCAGCCCAATAAGCACGGACAGTGGATTGCCGACGTGCCAAATCCCAATTGGCCCCAATTCGCACTTGGGAAGGATTTCGAGTTACAAACTGTTGGCCCGCAATTGGTCCTCACGTGCCAACCCTCACGTCCGGAGGAGATGGGGGCGAGCGAATAATAGAAGACGACCACCCAAAAACGTCTACGCTGTTTGACCTCTTCCTCTCTCTTCCGCTGTCGGAACCGCCCCACCCATGTCGCTTGTTTCTTTCGATACGATCCCGTCCCTATTAATCGCCCATCCTTGGATCTGAGATCGCCCTCCTCCTCCTCTACTCTCGTCCCATCGGTCCTTTCCTCCACGCTCTCCGTCGATCGTTCGATCGATTGACGCGAGACGGGAAGGTACGCCCGTGGATCCTTCCGCCCCGTTCTTGTTTCTTTCTGCTTGTTCCGTGTTGATTCGTCGGCTGTTGCGTCGGTTTTCCGAATTCAAATAATTGGGAATTTTCGGTCGTCGAGACCTAATGACTGGATTTCGAGCTTATTTTTATGTCTATTTACCGTGCTCGTCCGATGGGATTAAACCCTTGTGAGTTGACATTTCGTGTTTCTTGATCGATTAATCCGAAATATTCTATGTGTTATTTCATCCAACTGTTGGAAAAGGCAGATCTTGGATCAGTTGCCGAGTAATATTCCAATTAGGCGTTCCGCAGAACAATTTGATTTGCGTGCAGGGAATTATGTTTTTGTTTGGATTCGACAGGAATTTTTTGTTTTTTATTATGAAATATGTTAAATTTCACTAATTGATATTGTTTTATTGTCCTTCTGAAAACTGCTGCAGGAAAGGAAGATGAGGGGTTTTGATTCTCTTTGTCGTCCTAACAATTTAGTCGGTCTATCAGCTTTCAGATCATTCGACTCTTGCAGTGGCTGTTCGAGCCTCTAGCATTTGGTTTCGTTTATATAGAATGAAATCAATTCTTGAGGGCTAGAGCACTTGTCATTGTTTCTCCCCATTGTTCTCGTGGTCTATGGAGCACCTCCCTGTGGAAGTCATCGGTAATATACTTTCTCATATTGGAACTGCTAGGGATGTCGTTGTTGCTTCCGCCACTTGCCGGAAATGGAGAGAAGCCTGCAGGAAACACCTTCATACCCTTTCTTTCAGGTCAGATGATTGGCCCCGTGATATCACAACCAGGCAGCTGGAGATTCTCATAACACAGACTATATTCCAAACGATGGGATTGCAGTGTCTTTCAATTCATATGGACAATGCACATGAGTTTGCTGCTGCTCCAGTTATTGCGTGGCTTATGTACACCAGGGAAACATTACGGAGCCTATCATATAATGTTCGCACGACGCCAAATGTGAACATTTTAGAGAAATGTGGTCGACAGAAGCTGGAGGCTTTGGATTTGGATCATAATTCTATCACTGGGGTTGAACCAAGTTATCAGAGACTTACTTGCCTCAAATCCCTTTCTCTAAGACATGTTAGTATCTCTGCCTTGGATCTGAGCCTCTTGTTAGCTGCCTGTCCAAGGATAGAGTCTTTGACTCTTGATGCTCTAGAAATTGTGACTTCAGATTCTCAGTCTTCGATGGAGCTGAGCAGTCAAACGTTGAAGTGCTTATATGCCAAATCAATAGGTGTGGATAAGATTATTCTGGAGGCAGATAATCTTGAGAGCTTGCACCTAAATGCCCTAAACCTTGATTTTTTCGAGCTTATTGGAAAAGGTACTTTAAAGCATTTGAAGATTGATGATGTTAGTGTCACTCATTTGGATATTGGTGAGAGCATGGACCATCTACAGGTTGTAGACGTTAGTAACTTCATGATCATGTGGCCCAAATTCTACCAAATGATATCTAAAGCATCTAAACTGAGAAAACTCAGGCTCTGGGGAGTAGTGTTTGATGATGAGGATGAGGTTATTGATTCAGAATCTATTGCTGTTTCATTCCCACAGCTTAAGCACCTCTCGTTAAGTTATGAGATAAGGGATGGACTGCTCCATTATGGATTACAAGGCTCCTCACCATTGGAAAATGTGGACGTACTAGAACTGGGATGGACTGTAATAAGTGAGCATTTTGGACATTGGGTTTTTGGGATAATTGAAAGATGCCCAAACCTCAAGAAATTAGTCATCCATGGTGCCCTTTCTGAGACTAAAACTCGCGAAGAACGTCAGATGTTGGCCAATTTTACCTCATTTATAGTTTGTCTTATGAGGAAATATATTCAGGTCGATGTGCAGTTTGAGTATGAGTGATTTTTTCACAAGTCACTGCAAGGGTTCGGATATTCTAATCTTGAGCTATTCTTGTCAGTTGCATCAGACAGCAGGTAAAATGTAATATCCTCTTGTCATGGTTGGAAACATTTTTGCCACATAAGACAAATTGAGAGCATAAACTCTTGTAAAGAACTTAATTTTGGTGAGAGTATGACTGTATAGAATCAATATTTGCTGAATATAATCACCAATTTCTTTCATTATTTTGCATAATTCTTTTTTTTTACACTTCAAACTCTTTATTGCCTTTTGGGAATGTGCTTTAAATATAGGAATCAGATATTATGTCCGAGATTGTTTTTAATGTTTCATGTAATTGTTTTGGCATACAAGGGTGTTGTCATGATGTCATAGAAATGAACTATCTAGCTCCTTTTAGATATGCATCATGGAACTTTATGTAGCATGAATGTCATGCAAATATGATCAGTCTTTCTTTGAAGCAGTGATTACCACTTGATGTTGCCTGTTGACTGAAAAACATATAGTTACCTTTTAATATTTTTTATAATTCCTTGATTTTCTTTCCTTTCCTTTTTGTCCTTTTCTTTCCCTTCTTTATTTAACTTCTTAAATTGAACAAAATGACTGATTTATAGTAGTTGTCATATCCTATATCACTATTATTAATTAAGCCGGTAGGTAGTTTGAAATTTTCACTGCAGGGCCGGTACATTCCATAGTGGAAATAATCATCTGATTTAGCACTTGAGTGAAGCTGCAGAGTTCAAGATAGCTATGAAGTGAGTGGTTGTTTGTTACTTCTTGTTAGTGGTTCATTGGATTTTCTACTTAGTTTCAGTACATAACAAGATACTAAGCTGATCAAAGTTTGTAATTGAAATGAATTGATGGCAAATGTATGATCCTTGATAATTGTGTTCTAACAATAGAAAAGAAAACTTTACTGCCGTGAGATATCTACCATGTAGCACTTTTGTTATTATGATTTTGTTATTTAGACCGGGAAACCAACTAAATTACAACTATATATTATTTTAAATGTTTGAGGGGCTTGGATTTTCTGATGCTGGTGTGATAAGCTCATTTTTGGCAACACTTTTTAAGTACACTTTCTTTAGACTTGGCGCCTTAGTCCTTTACTGCAAAGACTCATCATGCTGTGAGATCATAAAAGTGATATCTTACATCCCCATGAACCTAATATGATCGGTTTCTTCCACTGCAACTATCTCGTGATCTTGCTGGCTGAGTGACATTACCGGCTTAGGATGGAGATCCGAGCTCACAATGAGGACGGACAATCCTAATATGTTGCTTGATAGGAGTCTACAAGTGTCCTGGCGTCTTATAATTTCTTAGATATCCAGCAATTGACTTGTCATAGGATCATACATATGAACCCTGGCTTATCCAAATTTAATTGTTTAAGATGGTTCTCCTTAGCTGAGATAATCATTGTTTCAAAAGTATCCACCATCTTGTATGGGGTAGTGACATGCCATTTCTCCCTATTTTCATCTCCTAGCAGATCACCATAAGTTGACTTTAGGGGATTGAGTTGACATGCTTGGTGGCAGTATTTCTTGGTTGAGTTGACTCGCTTATTCTGTAAACTGAACTTGCTTTTATATCTTGTTTATTTAATACGCCAGGCAGTGAGCTTTTGATATTGACATGTAATTTCCTTGAAAATTTTTAAACGTGTGGTGCTAACAAAAGTTTATGGTTCTTGGTTATTTCAACTGTAGAATTTGCATAACTATTCACACCAGTGCAAAGTTTATTACATGTATCAATGAGATAAATTTAATTTCCTTCAATAAGAATGACCAACACTCTACAAATTTGATCTTGGATCTGAATTTTCCCCTTTGCTTTTCACTTGTCCTTTGACATGGAGGATATGGAACTAACACGTCTTCTTGCATTTTCTTTCTATTTTTCTTAATTTATCATATACTTATATTCTGGGTTGGTAGTGTCAGAGACTTATAAATGGATTGGTTTGATCATTTCGATACAAATGCTATTAAATGATTGGACACATAAACAAATATGCTCAATGGCAGCAAAAATTCCTTGTGGCCAAACCCAAGTAGTTGGAACATTATGGTTTGATATTGTATTGTTATACAGATCAAATATGGAATGATATTGTTTGATCTACTTTCACCCCTGATTGCTGGCTTCTTTACCTAGGATATTTCTATTTCACATTCATGGGTGTAACTTGAACACCAGGATAATCTATGTAGCTTACTAATAAGTTAGGAACAGCAACAGGTTCAAAGGAGCTCAAGTAGATCTTGTTCTGAAGAACATTTTGCTTGGAACAATGTACTAAGGAAAACAAAAGAAAAGGCGATGATGGTTTTCTTGTTAACCAAGGGATATAGAATTAATGTTTTGGTTATATGCTGGTTTCTGTTTGTTTGTGTATGTATGCATGTGCAAGCACACATTAACAACCGTCGGCGTGTCAGCATACCCTGATAAGACGCTTGATCTGAACCAACCTGATGACATATCAGGAGGAATCAGGAATCTGGGAGCATGAAGTTATTAGTCAACTTGCAGGCCCTTTAATGGATGTCTGAGATTATGTTCCAAGTCCAACATCGAACCTTTTGGTCAACATTTGTTTATTTATATACACATGTCTGAGTTTCAATCTTTCCTGGTAGATACTAGGTCAATTTTACGTTTGTTCATACAATCAGACTGACAAATATTAGGTGCCTACCTACGAGTACCGGATATTGTGTGCTCTACTCTGTTGCTTCTTCTTGAATGGTTCACTTCATCAGTTTCTGGCATTCTGAAAATGCTGTTTAAGTACATAAGAAAAATGTTGTACCAATTTGCTTTCTGATTTATTCATGATGATACAACTACTAACCAGTCCTGATATTTTTCACTACATCATGCAGACTGGTGAGGCCAACATGATTAGCTGGAGGTGAACAACATCTGCATTAGCTTCGAAGAGAATAGCGATGCCGACCAAATTGTGTTATAACTTGGGATGCTAATGGAAGGTTGGACTTCGTCCCTTCATCATAGCTTCAATTGGGATCATCGAGTAGATCAACACAAGCATAGCATCTAGCCTGGGAACCCAAATCTTGGAAGAACATGCTCTCGGTAGGAAGCTGTTGGGAGTTGAACATGCTTATTCTTGGTGTTCCAGTTATTCTGATGTATCACAAGACTCTTCACCAAACTCTTTTTGATCCTTTGATCCTTGTGCCGCTAAACTCTTCACCAAACTTTGGGTCACTCTTCCCCATATTTGTTTTCTTTTGCTTCAAGTTCTATGTTTAAGCAACAATCAAGTTTTTTTTGTTGTAGAAATATGCACACCAGGATTCTGATGGGCAAGTTTTCAATTTGGGCAAAAAGCCAATTGTGGAATGATAATGGGTACTATCTAGACAGGACTACAGTACTTATTTTTTGATTGGTCACCTGCTAATTCCATGCAAAATAAATTTTTTTTTTAAAGATAAGTGATGAATATATAATTTGATCTTAACATCATATTATCAATAATCAAAACTTTTATAAATGATAGGGAAAGATGTTGAGGATGTCTCCGTCAACTCGACTCGGGTTAGTCGAGTTTACTTCCGTTCAAGTTAGTTAAAACTTGGGTTGGGTCGTGAATATTTTTCTTATCGATAAACTAATAAACCAGTTAATATCTTCCTTAACTAAATATTAAAAAAATAAATATATGATTCGAATTCATGACCTACTTTAATAAAATCAAATTCAATTTTGAGTAGTAGTATGAACTTCATAAAAAAAATTACTTATATTTTTTAATAAAAAAATAGTACATTAAATGACATATATACCGTATGAATACAAATCTAAGATCTATTACCTACACAATAATATATTAACTAATTCGAACCTATATCATTTTTAAGATGATCCTAAAGAATTGGGTCGAGATATCCGAGCAAGTTGGTCGGGATTAGGACTCATCAGGATAGAGTTGATTGGTATTCTGTCCGTTGCCATTTCTAGTTAGCCTCCTCATCGAAATGCGCATAGAAGATGCATTTATTGCAGCGAGCGATGCAAGCGCGTATGTGAAAACAAAGCGACGAAGGTAGAAAGTTGAGCCGTCATAAAGTGGAGAGAGAGGCAGTCATCATCGGAAAAAGATTGACGCACCTTTTTTCTTCCGCCGTGTCTTTCTATTCCCACTGCCCTTCTTTGACCAAACAATTTAAAGTGCTTTCAAAAAGTCAAAACTGAAAGTAGATTGACTTGAATGTTTCGATCACATTTGCGCTCGTTTGATCTATTATTCCCTTCAAAGATAAAACCAAATTCTCTCTCTCTATTTATTTATTTGTTTTTCCTTGTTGATGACAAGATGTTGGTCAACAGCTCATCAATGGGGTTTGGCAGACCCAACCAGTGGCCATTTAAATATGATTTGCCTGCTGATTTGAATGCACTTTGGACAAGGATGTCATCGAGCACGATCTCCATATCCCTGTGATGTCACTCCCACCAGACTTATTGATGAGCAGTAATGAAGTTGGTCATCGCTATCTTTTAGCTTTGTGTCTGTCGAACAGCCCATGCAATTTAGATGCGACTTTATGGACATTAATCGATCTCTGCATTATGTTAGGTTTAAGGTAGATTAGGTTGATTGGCTCATCTCAAATCTCCTCCGTGTTGGTTTGATTAGATTCACTTAGCCATCTCTTAAGTATACTTTCGATTTCGATTTATATGTAAACATAAAAAAGAATGATCCGAGACTCATAGACAATGATAAAATCAGCTTGGATAATTAGTGGGTTGGAAGTTTTGACTCATTAATTTCTTTCTTAATTTTTCTATTATTAATGATTTTTCATGATTCGTTTTTAGTTAATGGTTAGGGTTGACATGATTAAGACCAGTACTAAAAAGTGATGGTTGATTATCCAAGAGCAATTAAGAAGTTGATGCATATTCATGAGAAGTTAGTTGTTTATGTGTTACGTATTCGAGAAAGAGTTATCGGAGCTAATTACATATTACTTTCTATAATTAATTGTATTTAGTATCATCGATCCTTACATTTTGAAAGATTATATTGGGATCCCTATACTTACAAAAGTGAAATATTTAATCTCGTTTCTCTTCGTTTCTTCGACTCTAATGATGAAAATACCAAACATGTTCAGTGGTATCTGTTGAAACTCGTATTTTGACGATGAAACTAATTGATAATTATGTTTATGTTTTAATCCACGTTTTGAGTGACGTAGGATGCTTCGATCAGGATAAGACAATTAACGCAGGAAAAATCATGTTGTGCCGGAGGAACATGTCAGAAGATTGGACGTCGGGCCGGTGGATCGGTCGACGTATCGATAAAAGGCTTCGGGCCGTGGACTCAAGCATCGGGCCAAGAAGAGCGGGTATTGCGCCAAGGATATCGGAGTTGCGGAGTCAACTGGCCGATTGGGCAATAGGCCACAGAAGAGGACGATGCGACGAAGAATCAGACGAAGCGTCGAAGAACCAATGATATGCCGGACAACTTGATTAATTGCTTTAGGTTTAATTGTCTCGATCGAAGTTTTGTTTTACATGTATAGGATTAACTACGATGGAAATAAGACATGCAGCAGGAGTTGCGCCGGAGTCAAGACTATGATCATGTTGGGAGTTCGAGAGTTCAACGGAAGTCCGGACGGTCGTCGGAGGTTCTGCGGGAACAAATCCGAGAAGTCGAGGAGCTTGCCAAAAGAAGCCCGTCGAAACTCGCCAAGTGGATCATCGCAAGTCCAGGAGTTTGCCGGAAGTCCACAAGAGCATCACCTAGGGTTCATCGGATGATCGACGGAAGTTCGCCGGAAGCTCACCAGAAGAAGCGATTAACGCACCGGAACAAGTTGCAGTAAATGTCTTAAGAAATATCGTAGTTAGCACGATGATTAAATTAGAAATGGGAGGTGATCCCATTAACTTAATCTTGGGGCCATTGGGCCCTTAACAGACCCAAATTGGGCCGAATGGATCAGCCCATTCAGACCCAGATTTCTTGGCCAACGGTGGCACCGCCCAAGGCTCAGTCTCCGAGCTAGGCTGGGCGGTGGAACCGCTTGAGCTCGGTCTCCGAGCTCTGCCAAGCGGTGCAATCGCCCCAGTCAGGCGGTGGCACCGCTTGGGCTCAGTCTCCGAGCGAGACTGGGCGGTGCAACCGCCCCTGTCGAGCGGTAGCACCGCCCAGAGGCTTAGTCTCTGAGCTCTGCTAAGCGGTGCAACCGCCCCTGACAGGAGGTGGTACTGCCCAAAGGCTCAGTCTCCGAGCTCTGCTAGGCGGTGCAATCGCCCCAATCAGGCAACCAAAGGCTGGTTTGGGGCCTATAAATACCCCACCCTTTCAGCAATGAAAGGGCAACCAAAGACACCGAAAGCTTGATCTTACTCTATGATTTTAGAGCTCAAAAGTGTTATAAAGACTAGAAGTTCTCCTCCCTCTTTTCTTCTAAGTTTTCATCTTTCAAGAGAGGAGAGAAATTTTGTAAGGGTTGTCTCCTAAGCCCGTCAAAAGGAGTGAAACTGTAAAAGGGTGGTTGGCCTTCGCCTATTGAAGGAAGGCCTCTAGTGGACGTCGGTGACCTCGTCGGAGGAGGAAGCTGAAAGTGGATGTAGGTCACGATTGACCGAACCACTATAAACTCCCGTCTTCTCTGGTTTGCATTTTATTTCCTGCTATTACTTTGCTACAAACCCCTTCAATAGCTTACTGCCTTCAATACATTTACGTATGTTTTCAAGTTAAGTTTTCGAAATCGGTTTTACGTCGGAAACGATTTTTATCGTACGAGAGATTTGACAAAGTTGACGTTTTTATCCGCTGCACTAATTCACCCCATCCCCCGCCGCCCCCCCCCCCCCTCTTAGTGCTATTGATCCTAACAGTATCGAAGTGAGGCAAAGTCAGTACATACTTAGTGGAAACCCTACGATATTTCTACCAGTAAAGTCGACAGTATGAGGAGAAACATGAATAAATATTTCACTTCATAAATATAAAGATCCAATATAACTTTTAAAAATATAGAGATCGAAATACTAAAAGATAACTAAGAGGTAATACGAGGTATGGACGGAGAAATCAACAATAGGAAAGTTTGTTCCTAAAAAAGCCTTTGACCAAGAAAAAGGTAAACCTGGCACAAATATTTTTGGAGATGAATACTTTGGTACTAATAATAAAATGTAAATCAAAGATAGCAAACATAAAATTTAATATTCTTTTGTTTTTGTCCTTATTGAAAAAAAAGAATAATTAAAATAAAAAAAAGAAATTTCACTTGTGATTCCAAATACAAATATAAATTTGATATATATTATCTCACATAAATCTCGAAGAAAAATTATATTTTCTCGTATCAAGAAGATGTTCTGCATGGAGTGTTTATAAAGTATTATGTAAGCACTCCAATTTCATTCTAAGAATTGGAAATACTTAGCAATCACTAATATATTATAGAGTTTAGGGTTGATGTGATTCAGTGGATGACATTCTATTCTGCTTGATGCAGTCAGCAACCATCAAAGATTGACTTGGAGAGGACCAAACACCACATGCATGCCTTGACAAAAGGAACAGATCCTTCTTTCTTCTACCTCCCTTTGAGGAGACCTAACTGAGTGAGTTCTCTTGGAAGATGGGCCTGAGAGACTGCCCTGTGGATGAATCATCCTTTGGCTTCTGCTTCCAATCTCCTCCCTTGTGTCAGTGGCTCAAGACACCACCCTCCTCTTCTTCCTCCTCCGCCTCCTCCTCCTCCTCCTCATCATCATCATCGTCTTCGTCTTCTTCCTCCTCTTCCACGCCGCCACAGCAAGACCAAGAAATGGTGCTTCAACAAGATCATCTCCCGTCACAAGGACTGCGGTGCTTGCCTCTGCTGAGCAGGCTTGAGGATGATGAGAAGCACATCAAAGAGGAGCACAAAGGAGCCCGAGACGACGTCAGCACGGCCCTGAACATCGGATTGCCTGGTGGCGCTTCCGAAGATTTGGACGAGGAGAAGAGCAGGTTGTTGATGTGTAAGAAGGAAGAACACCGGAAGGAGGAGTCGGAGGAATCAGTGAGGAGCAGCTGTTTTGGCAGTGAGAGCAGGTATTGGATCCCTACAGCAGCTCAAATCCTGATAGGGCTGGAGAAGTTTGCTTGTTCCGTGTGCAACAAGACCTTCAATAGGTATAACAATCTACAGGTCAGGCTCTTCGTCCTCATCTACTCATGTTTCCGTCAGCTTCTTCTTCTTCTCTTCCATCACCTGACATGGCTTTATTGTTCCCTCACACCTTTTGTCTGTTCCTTCGAGTCCTCGGCACCGAACACACAAACGAATGCATCTTGAGATTTGTGATCGTATATTTTGCTTCGACTCTCTCTCTCTCTCTCTCTTGTGTTTGATATGGTTGGATTGGATTAGATGCATATGTGGGGGCACGGACCGGAGTACAGGAAGGGACCAGAATCGCTCAAAGGAGCGCAACCCATGGCGATGCTGAAGCTTCCATGCTACTGCTGTGCCCGCGGGTGCAAGAACAGCATCGACCACCCACGGGCGAAGCCATTGAAGGACTTCCGAACGCTTCAGACCCACTACAAGCGGAAGCACGGCATCAAGTCCTTCGCGTGCCGCAAGTGCAGCAAGCCCTTCGCGGTGAGAGGGGACTGGAGGACCCACGAGAAGAACTGCGGCAAGCTGTGGCTGTGCTCCTGTGGCTCCGACTTCAAGCACAAGCGCTCGCTCAACGACCACGTCAGGTCGTTCGGGAATGGCCATGCGGCTTGCTTCACCTCCCGTGACGCTTCTCGAGAAGCCGATCGAGTTCGATCGGTGGAGTAAAGACGGATGTATGCGGAGTGCTCTCTCGTGCTCAGGAACAAAAAACTCTTGTGATGTCTTCTTCTTCGGCACTGCCGCCGGAGGACGGAAGGCGGAGGGAGTGGTTTGTTGCCGAGCATGAGAAGCAGCAGTAGTAGAGCTATTACAAGATTGGTGGTTTGGTCGATGAATAAGAGTGATCAAGATGCATCGAGAAACGTAGGTAATCGATCATACATCTACCGCGTTTGATGGTATCTCATCTACTTTTTCGTGTGATGTTCTTGATGTGCTGTAATGCTGGTTAAACATGGAAATCTGATAATAGATTTGGTCCCAAGATAAACAGAGAAAATGTTGCACGAGTATGCTTGAGAATTCCAAGGAATATGAGCTTGGGGGAAATTGATCATGTTGGATGTGTCTTACCACATTTACACCAAGAGAGAGAGAGAGAGAAAGAGAGATTGTTTTCATGATTCAAACCTTATTCTTTCGCTCGTATCATAAATATGTTAATAGTTTTCATAATTCAAACCTTAATCGCTTATATCATAAATATGTTAATAGTTTTAAAAGAATTCAACATCGAGTCGAAGTCGCGAGGCTATCGTATAAAATGGTTTGGACTCCGATGTAACGTAAAAGCTCTTTGATATGATTATTATTTTTGGTCAATTGAGAGTCAATATGTGGAGTCAGTCAATGCTTATCGAACACGAAATCAATTTTTAAAAATTATAAAAAGCCTATTTGACATGCTATATTAGCATAACATCTAAAGAGAGTATACTCTCTCAAGATTACAAAGCTAACATTCCATGAAACAATTTCTCTATATATCTTTTCTCATTAAACTATTTACATGCATTTTTCATCCATAACTAATAAATCAAAGTTGACTTGATCATCGGAGATATCATGTTGAATACCATAAATAATAATAGACATATGATAAGAGTGTCTTACCTTTTGTGAAAAATTCTTTCTCAATCGAGTTACACATCCTATCGAGAAGTATTTCTTTAATCTTTCGGATGTGATAACGCTTAGAAATCAGACTAAGAAAATTTCTTACTCGATCAAATTTCATGTCCTATCGAGAAGTCTTTTTTTAATTTTTCGAATGTGATAATGCTTAGAAAATGAATAAAATCGGATGAATCTTACGCTACGAGTCGACTATATATATATATATATATATAAAGTCGACATCTTTGGTCCATCTTCACATATGAATTATTTCGTAGCAAGCTACACAATCTATCTTCCTTTTCAAAGTCTAAGTAGCCTCTTTCTTTTGCAAAGTCCAACTTTGAGGCTATCATAGCAAAGAAAAGTTCCCTAACAAACCCACCACCAGCCAGCCATTGTTGTACACGAAAACACACACAGAGCAGGTGGAAAAAGGAGCAGGAGATCATCAATGCACTGTGAGTAAACGTACAATGGTTGTGTGGAACGAGAAGGGCATGTTTGTGTAGGGGAGAAAAGAACGGACATGATGAGGAAACGCACCACCACCAAGCTTTGTCGGGGAGCAAATTGTCAACAAAGAAATGTTCCTTTCTCACCGGCCACGGAAGGACCATCATATTCTACCTCTTCTTTGCACGACGAGAGTCTCGTATTCTGTTCCCGGTTCCCACCGTCGATGGTTTCTGTCGAGTTGGGAGGAAGAACAGTGTGTGTGTGTGTGTGTGTGTGGCTGCTCTGATACCAAAGGATCGGTCGGGTTGGAACCTCGTACAGAAGAGAATCGGAGTTATAGGAAAGAAAACAGAAGTTGGGAAATGTTGTTGGCACAAGCGAATAGATCGAACCGGAAACGAAGCGACTCGAGAGCTACGGAAGAGTCGGTCACAAAGGTTCCAGCGGCCATTTATCCAGCTGATTTGCTGCTCCCGGCTTTATGTCCCCATCTGGTTTGTTACACGTCAAACAAGAAACCAAGATGATGATTATGACATGACATCAGAATAATAATTGCATGCTTCGGGCCAAATATATTAGGATCTACTGTGCATCCCAGTGAGGATTATCCAACGTAGACGTGCACTAATGTGGTGGGAATGGCTCAAGGAAGGTGTTTCTGATCTTATGCATACAGTATGTACGACAGAATAACATCTATAAAAATTAGAGAGGTACAGTTGAAAACATATTTGAAATATATATTATTATGGACCCAATGCTCATTTGAATTATGAATTAATATTTGATACACTTTTTTTTTTTCTAATTACTATATTGAAAATACTTACATACTAATAATATATTCACTTTAAATAAAATAAAAAAAACAATAAATTTATTATAAAACATTCAATTACTGAACCACACTTACCTTAATACATCTGTAAAATATAATTTTTAATCCATTGTTTAAAACCAAACAATTGAAATATTTCTATCTCTTTCCTCGATTATACATTAAAAAAAATAAATATGTTCGCAAATATAACCTCAGTACATCCTTCCACCCCTTTTTATTATTAATATAAAATAATAAACAAAAAAACAAAGACTTATTGATATACGATAAAATGAGGCAACAAGCTATACAGCCAAAGTATGCATCCATCAGACAGGCATGCAGGAAAACAACAAATATATCAGAACTGGTTGCTCAGCAACATCACAGACTAAACTGGTAAAGCTAAACAAAAGAACACACACATAGATGAACACTACTCTTCATTGACCACATTCACTGCAGAAAGAGCATTATTCAGCCAAGGAGACTATCTATCAAGAAGGTGAAATATAATTTTATCAAACAATACCTACCTTAAAGAGCATTATTCAGCCAAGGATACTATCAGAAGGTGAAATACAATTTAAACAAACAAACTTATCTTAATACACATTTAATATATATTTTTTATTTATCAAATATTCAAAGCATTCCATAGTTTCACATCCACTCAGATCTCTTTCTCCAACCACATGTTAAAAATATAAATATATTTTCAAAGATAACCTTCCACCAGGTGTTATTGATATAAAACAGTAAAACAAAGGAAAAGACTTATTACCATAAAATTAGGCAACAAGCTATACAGCCAAAGTATCATAATGATATATCCATCAGACAGGTAGGTTGTATTACATCTTACAGGAAAACAATAAATATATCAAAAATGGTTGCTCGGTTACGTCACAAACCAAGTGAGGGGAACTGGTAAAGAAGCTAAACGATAGAACACACACACAGATGAAGAAAGCAACATGAAGTTTTCTACACTTCATTGACCATATTCACTACAGAAAGAGCATTATTCAGCCAAGGATTACTATCATCTAAAGGAGAAGGTGCTAAACCATGGCGCTTCTGCAGAGACAAAACATGGAAGCCATGTTAGAGACCTAAGAGACAACATCAAGAAGCCAGAAGCACAAACTGTTTGAATCAAACCTTCATTCTACCAAGTGCTTACATCCCATCTGTAAACTTTTCCTTCCACTTCTGTATGCACAAAATAGGATTTTGTATCCTGCACAAGGATCAAGAGCATTGGTAACTAGATGCCATCCAGCATCTGATGTGCACGAAGCATCAAAATATCGGAGAATGTCCAGGGCTGCTAAGTTCGACCAATGACGCGCACTGCCCAGCCAGTCTCGGTCCCACTTGCCTGCTATTCTCCTGCCAGCAAATCAATCATAGAACAGGAATTATGGCATCACATCATCGAGCTCAGAGCTCTTGCTGGCAGGTGCAGGCGATGCCCAGGCCCCTTAACGGGGCCGGGCTAATCCAAAACATGCATCATGTTGCTGCTGGTGAGTCTGCAAACCCAACATCAGGTAAGAGAAATATCAATTAGAAACAAATTAACCAAAAGCCACAAAATGAAATGACATAATGCAACATCTATGATGTTTAATCAAATGTCCTAGAGGTCTGTTCAATAGTGGGAGGAAAAATTTCCCTGATTTTTTACTATAATGAAATCAGGATCCTCACTCCTTACTTTATCAATGAGCATCTCTGTTGAGTTTTAGTTATCATCTTGTATTAGCTCCATCACCAAATTTTATAAAAAGAAATTCATAGAAAATTGTAATCATCACTATCAATTTTAAACTTTATGTCCATGCTACTTGGAAATAACAGATTGAAAAACCATATTATGATCAAGATATACAGAGTTTTTTCTTTTTTCATTTTTTTCGAATTTAAAGCATCCACCAGTAACAAGATCTAGCTCTTCATTCGAGATGATCATTTTCTTGGTGGGTCAATTCTTCTGAGACAAATTAAAAAAAAATTGAAAAATTAAATCCTGATATAACATCAATAACCAAATTCCCAAAGTGGGAGATACAAGACTGATCATATTTCACAAGCATCAAAATCATGCCCTAGATTTAAAAAAAAAAAGGAAAAAAGAAAGATAAAAATGGCAAGATGAAAACCTGGGAAAAATTTTGAATGTGTCCATCAGGAGGAGGGAAAGACATTCCAGGACGTGGAGGCACAGAAAACTGAGATGAATGCACATAGACTGGTGTGTTGGAGTGACCACGAACATGATTGGAACTAAATGCTGGTATCATGCCTTCTGGTGGACCATAGTTCATCGCTGTGGGTGCTGAAGGTGGTAACCAAGGTCCATGTAGGTGCGGAGGAATGGGCCGAGGTTGATGGTCCACAGGAACTTGACCCCTATGACCGGATCCAAGCTGTGGGAATTCTGTATTGTAATTAACAGTTGGAGAATATAGTGGCGGCATAGAGTAAGGTCCACCATTGAATCCAAATCCAGGATCAAATCGTTGCATGTACCTGAGAATAGACACAGTAACCCAGCAATTAGGAGACGCAAGCATATGTAACATGAAGTAGACAAAGGGCAAATCATTGCCGTTGCAGAAAAGACTATAAACAAGCAAAATGCATTTCTTGGCAAGCAACTGCCAGAATTAAAACATAAAATAAAAAAATAAAGCTTACTGGTAATCAAGTTTTTACTACTTTTGCAAAAAAAAAATCAGCTTTTATTATAATACCACAATTGGTAGTATTGCCATATTATTTTATAACAAAAATACAGCTTTAAAAAGTGCAACCACGTAGTACTACACGAGACAAAAAGATATTGATCAGGTTTAAAGCTCTAATATCGTTATAAAAACATGCAAAAATCTGTTGTTCAACGCCAAAAGAAATGCCATAGCCGGATAACTGTTTAGAATGATTAAGCAGCAAGCTATCATTTAGACGTTAAAAAATTCTTCCAAAGAAGTTTCTTTCTTGATGGAATCTTGTAGCAAAAAAGATGGTTGTTTTCCTTGTCATTGGGCAAATAAATAACCCAGAAATTAGAAAAGAGATTTACCTCTCATAACTCCTATCATAGTCAGGATCCTTACAATCAATCTCACGGTCCCGGAAAATGGCTACTCTACTGTTTGCTTTGTGTCTGCCAACAACAGGCCCTTTCTCTATCTTACTTTTATTGAATCTGCTGCTACATGAAGAAGAATCACTAAAACTCCTCCCAAGATAATTTTCGGATGCTTTCATTACAGATTTTTCATCGGTCCTTGCAGATATAAAGGAACATTCTTGGAGTGTGTCAGGTAATTTTACTTCATCCTCTGGATCTGATATTGAGCTACTGCTGTCCTTACTGTTGAATATACGTGCTCTTGCTCGATTATACTCTTCTTTTCTTTCTTCAACACTCTTTTGATAATTAGTTTTCGAAGAGTGAATATTTGCATTGCCCATATTTTGTGAGTGCTTCTGAGGCCTTTGCTTGATTGCAACCTTAAGCACAACACTGCCATCTTCTTGTGGCAGATTGACAGGAATATCTGCAAGACGAACTGGAGGCATCCGACAATTAGTAGAAGTTTTACGCAGCAAAATTCGAGAACCAGATCCATCTGGCAGGCTATTGTCTAGTATGGCAAATGATTGGAGGTAATAATGTTGTGCCACACGGTGTGCTGCAAGTCGTAGGTAGGAATTTGGAAGTGTCTGAAATTCCAGTTGCTGTTGAGTAGGATCATGGATGAACTTCACAATATCTTGCTCCATCCTCAAAACTGAACAAAACATACATTCTTAACCAAAATCCCAGGCAATTAAACAAAAGAAATATATCAAAGACATCAAAGGAAAAACAATATCTGATGAAAGTATGTTCCATTTCATGAAAAACATGAGAAATTCACAAGATACTTCAAATGAAAACATAAGAAAATTACGTGATAAATCGATGTGTAGTATAACTGATTATGATGTTATACAGTGCATTACTGGAGTCGGGCCAGAAATCAGCAACAAAAAGAACCTTTTGTAAGCCTACATAACATAATATCTGCATTTCTTTCCAAAGAACTCAAAGTATTTGACGTGTTAAACCTATAAACCAATTATTGAACGTTCTTAACCACAAACAATCAGATCAAGAAGTTGATAAAAGAAGAAAATATCTAAAGATGATGAATAGTGTCCAATAATAGAAAGGAGAATCACACAGTTTACATTTGTTTTCTAAGTTTTTTGATGCAAGAATCTATTTTCAACAACAAAACATTAATTCAAAATAGCCATCCGAGACATTTGAATAGTAGCCGATCTTTTGTATAGTAGTCATTGATTTAATAAGCCAAATAATATGATTCTTAAGGAATTTGTACCCGAGGCACTCGTTCTGTATAGCAGACTAGACTATCTGGTCTTGCTTAAAGAATTTGTATCCATAAAATAAGAGAAAAACTACTTTTGTAACTAGAAGTTCTTTTCTTTTGCTTCTTTACCCGCACATATTTAATCTAACAAACATCTCATAGCAGCGGAAGTAGCTCCATCAAATTTATATTACATTAGACACAATCGGATATATTCCAGCTGAAGAAACGTAAGATAGCTAGAAACAACACCAAGTTCAAGAAAAAGGGCAACGAATTAGTAACGAAGACCAAGAAGCTCACTTGCTAAGCGCTCCCGGGGCTTCTCCAAAGCCTCGCGAAGGAACTGATCCACCTGGCTCACGGCATCCACCGGCACGCCGGCAACTCGCTCGGAGGTATCAGATGAAGACCGCGACAGCCCCAACGCCGCCACCGCCTCCTCCTCCTCCTCCTCCTCCTCTTCCTCCGGGGCGTCCGGCGGCGGCGAGGAGGCCGGGCTCTTCTTGGAGGAGAGGAGCAGCCGGCTCATGCTGGCGTCGAGATCCACCATCTCCCACGAGTCCGGGGCTCCGGAGCCGTCCGCTGAGCCCTCCATGGCGGGGGAAGCGGAAAGGGGTCCACTAGGGTTTGCGGAGACCAAGCGGAACCCTAATCCTAATAATCGGAAACTCCATGGCGAACCAGGAGAGAGAAGGCAACGGATCGAAGGCAAGGATCTGGGATCGGAAGACGGGATCGCGGTGGAAGAGGCAGAGAGGAAGAGACGTAATGATTCGGGGGAGGTCGGAACCTAAATGCCGGTGGAGCGTTTTATTGGAATAGAAAAAGACGTGGTGGTGGGATTCGATCGGGAAGCCAATGGCGACAACAACGACGGGAGCTTTACGTATGTGCCCCTCCTTAATCCCAAAATAACATATTTGCCACTCTATATTTTACTATGGTATACGCGTTATATTCTTACCAAATATTTATATCATTCTCACTACAATTCGTAGTTTCCATCTAACAGTTGGTTTTCAAAAACACTAAGTTGTTTAAGAATAAAATGGTTGCCACCAATTTCATTGATTATTTGAATCCTCGTTACCTTAAACCTTAATCTAAAAATTAAATACCAACATTATTGATTTTATATAAGGAACATATATGTAGTGATATTGGAGATATTGTCCTAACGCTCAAGAAATTTATTTATTGGTAATTATAACCATTTCAAGAATACTTTTGCGGTAGACTGAAACTTGGAAGAAATTTCACATCCATGAACAGTGATGGTAGCATCGTAATATCCAGCAAAGCTAGTGACAATACAAAGGAACAGCGAGATTATAGATCGACTTAGATATCAGAATCGAAATCCAAATGCTTCTCAAACAGTATAGAACAAGATCACGATTAAACCTTAGAGGAGAACTCTTAGTATTCAAGACTTGGGCGGCAGACACCATTCAGTCCATCCAGAGGTAGGAAGAAGTAGCAATCAGCACAAAGAAAGAGTTCATCAGATGTCGTCTAATAAGACCACATAATTTAGGGGAATTAAGAGAACAAGACCAGAGCATTTTTTTTATGTTACACTGTACAAGGTATCCCAAGACATCTTCCCAGACATGGGCCTTACCGATAAACTGCGACCTCAATCAGTGCCCATGTTACACAAGCGGGTTGAAATTTTTGGTTTATTTGTCATCGATATCATCATCGTCGTCTTCTCCGAGTGCGGTGTCGTCCCCTATCCCATCGAGGAGGGAGTCCACATCTTCACCCAGCTCGATCAATCTGGAAGTCAGCTTTTCCACCTTGCTTTGCTCCTGGCCCAGGCAAACGAGCAGATCATTCAGTTCAGCTTCGCTCTCCTTCTCGGCTTCTTCTCTTGCCTCTGCTCTGATTGCTTCAACATCAGGATATGGGGAATCCCCACCTTTTCTTAATGCCTTCACCTCCACCTCGAGGTGGAAGTTGGACTGCTCCAGGCTATTGTAAGCGTCTGAAAGGCTTTTCAGGTCGGACTCCAGCTTCGTGGCCAAAGTTCTGTAGTTATTGGCTTCAGCCTCAATCTTAGCCTTCTCTAACTTGAGAATCTCTATGCGTCGTGATGCCTCTTGAAGATCTTGGCGAAGAGTCTCAGTCAAAACCCTCTCTTTGCCGCTGCCTGCATTCTGGGAAGGATTTGATGGAGTGCCACTCCCAGTCCTCACCAGTTCCTCAGCTAAGGTGGCATTCCGACCTAAGAGGTCCTTCAGAAATCATTTCCAGTTAAATGTTAGAGTTAAACTATCAAACCAAAGTATTGAAAAAATCAGAAACAAGTAAACTGTAAGGTTAGCACAGGAATATGGCCGCTTTTATAACTTTTCTCTATATGGAAGAGAAGAAATAAGAAAACACATTCGGATGCACTGACCTGCATCTCATTGCATTGTTTTTCTACAAAGTCTTTCAACCTCTTGATGTAATCCCCATCAGTCTCTTTATCCCTTTGCTCCAACTCAGCTGGCAATACTGTGACCTTGTTTTTTGTATTACTGAAGATCCCCAAAATGCTTTCTCTGATATCTGTTTCAAGCCTTTCAATAAATTTAATAAACATGGGGTCAAAACTTTCCACTATAACAGGATGCTCATGCTTCTGATTTGCATCATCATTATCAACCTCTTGGGCATCTGCCATACTAGCAGTGCTAGATCTTGAAAGTGGCTTGCGATGTTGGCCTAATGTGGCCAGATCTAGAAGACTTTTCCGCAACTCATCAAACTTCAAAAAGAATGAAGTTAACCCAACCTTTTGACTCAAAGAATCAGCCACAGAAAAGGCATCTCTATTGTTTTCACTGCTTTTATTGTAAAGAACACATTCTCCCAGGACAACAGCAGCCAAACCCTGCACGCATGCACTTGCATGTGGATTTGATACTAGATTTAAAAGATAGGTAAGATGTGCTGGTGCTTGCAAAAGGCAGTACACAGCATTTGGACATTCAGCAAGCCATGTGACAAGTAATCGGAGAATAAGGGGTTGGATGTATGAATCTCCTTGATATGTTTGATTGTTATCTTTGCCTGAGGCTGCAAGAGCCAAATTCTTCATGATGCGATGCAGGAGAGGCTCTGGTGAACCTAATGATGGGACTGGTGCCTCGAGCTCAACTCTTAAAACCTGAAAAGTTCTGAGAAGTACTTCAGGTTCCAGTTTATTTTTCAGATGAGAATGCTCATGCAGCAAAGAGTCCCAAAAGATCACAACAGCCAATTATATATTCAAAGGTAATGGGTAAAAAATGGAGAAGGAATTAAAACAACCAGCCATACTATTGTCAACAAACATACGCACCCGCTCCTTGCATTTAACATTGTCCTTCAGTATATGAGAAAGAACACTCGTAGCTTTGGAACACATCTGTAGTTAAAAATGATTAGTTAGACATTCACTATTTTTACGAATCTCAAGTTAGTGTATACAAATATCACATTAATATTAGATCACTAAAGTACTGCTTCAAAGGTTACTACATATCATGCAATAAAGTTGCCACAACAATTTTCTTTTGAAGGCTAGAACAGTAAGTTATCAACTAACTAAACTTTTGAAAGTTAAAGATCACAACCATCAAAAACCTAGAACTTCAGATTAACAAAAAAAAATCAATTATGTTTTATCAAATACATATGGCGAAAGAGTGACAAACAAAATTGATAAAGAACCATAACAAGTAAACAATAACATGCAGGGCATGCCCCTTTCGGCCACATTATAAGAATCAAATAGTTAGCAGTTATAAAAGACTTGAGAATTAAAGTTGCTAACTGCCAGAACCATGACTGAAGAAAATAGATATCGATAAACAGTGCAGTTAAAATCAAATTGGAAACTACAAAAAAGAACCAACAAGGATTCAAGATAAAGCATGAAATCAACCCTTTAGTATAAAAATCTTATTGTGGTCACCTTGTGATGCAATTGGTAAAAAGAAAAAATTGATCCTGGTTCTATTGAATATCTGGCAAATACAGAATAGAACTTCAAAGACTTAGAGATTAAAAATTTGTAAGCAATTTTATAATGGTGTGGCAAAGAGTGTGAAAAAGAGAAAAGGAAGAAGATGAGTAATTGAAGCAGAAGGCAACCACTTCCCTTGTCGTCAGGCTTCGCACATGGAGAATAACAAAAGAAAGAGGCATTAAGGAACGATATCTGTACCATCCACTCAATTGCTTCCAAGAGAAACACACACACACAGAGAGAGAGAGAGAGAGAGAGAGAGAGAGAGAGAGAGAGAAGTGTGCAGGAAAAAGAATCTAAATTTTCATTTTATATAAAAAGTATTAAAAACTTTCTTTTTTTTATTAAAAACTTAGAAGCAGAGATATATATACAATCATATTGGATCATTTTAGAGTGTGTCCTGTACCCACAATTTAAACATGGACTCTCTTAGACCATACACCTGTATCCACGACAGCTATGACAGACTAAAATCGATATTACACCTAACACTGATCATTGCCCAAGGTGGATGACCAGTGCTGCTGTTATTCTAAAACTTACATAATCTGGCTGGCTATGTTTCCATCTAAAAAATATGCTAGTAGCATATGACGGTAATAATTGAAAATGCACTAACAGCTGGTGAAACAACACAGAGAGGCTTCAACAATGGCAATTATATTAACAAGGTAACATTCATGTCAAGATGAAAGGAAATGTCAATAAGATGTGGTTGTTCTTAAGTTCCAAGAGTAACGGAACTAACCTCAAGATCTCCGCTAGCCCCATCTGATAGTAGAGCTTGTAAAAGCATACTGCCAAAAGAGCTTGTCAAAAGAAAATTGACTATGAAAAATGGATTGATTAGCAATTAGTAGTAAAAGATCATTAAAATCTTCATGGTGAATGCAAATAACAACCTTACAAAGCCGAAACTGGAAATACATCAGAACCATATTAACACAAAGACAAGAGAGGTTCTCTTCAACAGACCTTCCAAAAGGCATGCTACCACCAACTTCTGCAGTAGCATGATTTGAGCTTGGCTGAGGAGTCATTGTGGATGTCAACATTGCTTGACCATCAGAATTTTCCTGTTTCACATTTACAAAAATTTTGATGTAAAGAACTATCAAGATAAAAGATATAACCCAATATACATCAATTGTGCCAAATTATTGGTGGGTCTGGTCTTCATAGTCTAGAAAGGGAGAATAGAGAGAGAGTGTATGTGTCTGACACAGCAGAGATGAAAATTACTAGGACCATCATGATTCAATCTATCAGCCCTGCCAAGAGCACAGGCAATGCAGATGATTGCATGCAACATCACATTCTGATTTTTAACTGTGTCGCGTGTGTCCAATTTATAGTAGTAAACTTCATAACAGCACATAATTAAATATAAATTAACACATCATCTCCTGAAATAATAAAATGATGTATCACAAATACTGTTAGGTGGTGCTAATTTGCCAGAGCAGTGGGATGTCACACATAAGCAAGACTATCCTACAGCAAATAGTAAATAAGGGTGCACCAACCTAGGGTTACCTTCCTGTCCACCCCCTTGGTGCTGTAGTTCATCAGAAAGATCAAGTGACAAATATGGAGGGGCAAACAAATGGTCAAGCACAATAAATTTTTAGTATTTTGCATGCATATTGCAAGACAGTCTGTAAGACTTGAAAACAAGAATTGAACAAGAAGTTATTAGCACTGATTTATTAAATGGTTTGTCTTATTTTATAGATTGTGAGACTCCAATATTTTCTCTCAGAACTTTATGCCATCAATCTATAAAAGAAACTCACAGCAAGATAATCTACACTCTGTTCTATTTGATCGTACTCAAGATACTTTTTCATACAGCAAGAAAATCAATCATCACTATGACACACTGTACTAAATTTTTTTACATTAGATTTCTTAACTATGCAGAAGGCACTTGTGTATGAAACCAAGATTCCCAGGGTTGAAACACAAGAGCATGCCACTTATGTGGCAACACAAGTTAATACAGGCTTTAAACCAGGACAGAGGTACATTAGAACAAACATAGCGCATTGGCAGTGTCATGCCAATGGTATTTGTCTGGAGTGTTATTTCTCAGACTTAACGAAATTATGCATACCAATAAGACTGAAGCATAGAAGTACGGTGCATAATCAGAGGTTATGGCCTGGCTTCTTTTGAGTGGGCTTAGGTCTGTTTTTTTTTTCTTTTTCTGGCATGCATAGAACAAATTCGAGCTAGCTTTTTTACTCAAACCAGCCTCCCCAACAACCAGCTGAATGTCCCAACTATTTGAAGTCTTATGTGGATTTGCAAGTGATCTCTGCTTAAGAATGTTCACTAGTCAAACTAAAAGCAACCAAGTTTTTTTTTATTGTTTTTAACAAAGATTTCTTGGAGCTCCCTCTACCTGTCCTCACGCTACTAATCTTTAATAAATTCACCTCATCTAATTAAGATATCTATAGGCCTTTTCTCTTGTTTTGCCTTTGGGGGCTACAAAAAATTGTTCACAAATGTAACCATTTCTAATTCTATCTTTTATACCAACCCAACACATTCAACTCAACATCTCTATCTTAAACAATGGTAACACCTTCCTAACCGTCCAAATTTTCTTTTAATCTAAGAGGAATGTGACAATCTTTCTCGTAGGTGTTGTTCCTAATCATCCAATTGCTCCTTCAATGTAAGGAGAATGTGGCCTCCTTTAACTTTTTGAGTAATGTTTTCATTAATCACCCTTCCTGCTGAATAATATATCCAAGATATTAATTTTTTTCCACAAAATTTTCATCAATCTATGTTAAGTATACTCTCGATTTTTTGCAAAAATTTTCATCCATCATTAGAGTTATGCTTCATATATTCGGCTTTAGTCCTAGTAAAAATCAAATTCTTAGTGTCTAGTGTGTCTCAACCGCTTAGGTTTAGATTTAATCTCATCTGAACTCTCATCAATCAAATTTACACCCTAATATAGTTTATCTTCAATATCATTAGTAAGTTTATCCATAGTGGTTTTTAAGAAAATGAGGAAATCAGAATAGATCTAATATATACCTTTAACTATAGGGAACTTGAGAAATGCTCTTTGTATATGCCAAACATTGATGATAAACTCAATCATACACATCATCACACAATATAAGTATTAGATATCCCTTTCTAAAACTAAACTCATCGTAATAAATATTTTGAAAGTCAATAGATTTTTTTCTAGATCATTAAAATCATGTGGGATTTTTTCTTCACTATATTTTTCGTTAATTATATAAATGCATAGCCTTATAATTAATCTTCCAGATATAAAGCCAAAATATGTTCAGATTTACTTGTCTTGTGTCTTAATCTTCACTCAATCACCCTCTTTTAAACTTGTATGAAATGATTTATTAGCTTAAGAAATAACACTGGAAGACACCATGCCATTTATTATAAGGTTTCAAATAATCAAGTATCATGGAGCTTAAGGCCCAAAGGCAATCTTGTCAATTTGTTATAACTAGAATGTGACTAATTATAACTAACTAGTTTACACAAAAAAATTTATAAGGACTTCTGTGTTCTTGCTTCCTGAGAGAAGAAACATATCTAGTCTAAAATGGTATAAGCTATGGTGTACTTTCTATTATGAATACAATTCTCCAAGAGTGGGCATGGTACAAATTGTTTTTCTTTGACAAATCTCATACGACCCTCCAAGGGAAGACATGACAGAAATGTTTTCCATGTCAAAATTGTATATGACATTTTTCATTAAAAATGATAATTGGGACTTGTAGCTTTGTTGTTATATTGTCCATTAAAAATAATATCATATCAGACAATCACGAATTTTACATTTCTGAAGTCATAGCATAACTATTGAAATGTCTAAAACAATAATAAATTTCACATTAGTGAAGCCATAGCATAACTAATGAAATGCCAAAAACAAAGCTGCATGATTCTATGTTCTTGTAACATGAATTAATGAAAAGCACAGATCACAAGTCTTAACATTGTTTGTCTAATATAATAATAAAGATAGACAAGCACAAATATCAACTTGTTACAATTATAACATGGTTAGTTATCTAACATGCTACATAAATGGAAGATGCATGATCTTGCACACGCAAAGTAAATTATGAAAAATGCATAGCTAACAAGTCTTGCCATTGTTCATCTAAAAATAATAATCATATTAGATATCTAGACAGACATTATCTAGCTTGAAAATACAGGATACTTATTAATTATGATAAAATTTGTTGAAGTTCAGAAGTCAAGAAACAACCTCACAGAAGCATTTGAAAACATAATCAGCTGCTATGAATTCCTGCAATGTAGAGGTGCGCAAAATGATACGAAAAATGGCATTTAAGGCAGGTTCAAGATGAGGCTCTTCTCCAACTAATTTACTTCCAAGAATGTCAAGATTGTGAGAATGTTTCATAACCAAGTCCCCTATACAACGCAAAGCCTGAAAGTGAAGTTTGTATAAGATTAGAAGGCAAAAGCAAAAAAGAAACAAAGAAAACGAAAAATCAATCGGAGGTTCATAAAAAAAATGCTGACAAAGCTAAAGCACTAACAGTAAATTGATTGTACACACCTAAGAATGTAAGATATGCAGAACCTCAACTTTGATAAAAAGGGAATGCAAATTTAAAAATTAATAGACTCTATTTTTATACCAGGACTCACTCAGTGTGCTACACACCAAAACAAGATTACCAAACTAACAAGAAGATAACTGGCTTCATTTTCCTACCTTCTTTTTTCTCCATTTATTTTTCAGCGACCAAAAAGAGCCTCCGAAAGGAAGCAAACCATAGTTATGGATGTCAGTCTTGTGACTCTTGTCAAAAAGATTTCTTGATAATCTAAGAGGAATATGCTAATGTTGTTCTTCAAGAAAGAAGGGCAAGGCAATAGCATCTGATTCACATGAAAGGAAACGTCTAATCTAGAAGTAATTTGATCCACATAAACGAATTTGTTTTCTGGCCATATAATGGATAGCCTCTAGAATTTTAATATACTATTCTGAATTTAATGATCAAAGTCATTGATATCTTAATATACCAACAGCAGATGATAATATGACATTATGCCATAGTCCAACACAAGGAACGCTGTCTCATGTTGATAGGCCATATGAGTTGCTGGACGATTGCTTTCTAGATTTCTAGGGAAAGTTAACTATGGTCCCCTTAAAATTTTAAGGCATAAAATGATAAAAAAAATTCCTTAACCTCTTCCCTAAAACTTTTGAACACATCTTTTCAAAAAGTAAATTTCTCCATATCCCGGATCCTAACTTTTTAACATACCTGTTCAAAAATTACAAGTTCTAATCTTTCCTGAGTTTTAAGGCATAAAATGATTAAAAAAATTCCTTAACCTCTTCCCTAAAACTTTTGAACACATCTTTTCAAAAAGTAAATTTCTCCATATCCCGGATCCTAACTTTTTAACATACCTGTTCAAAAATTACAAGTTCTAATCTTTCCTGAGTTTTAGCACAAGAAATACTAAATAAACCAGCATCCAATTCCTTTCTAATAATCCAAATAATTTATATTCACATTCAATGAAACAGTCTCCACCACTTTTTGCCTTGCCAAGTTGTGCATCTGTGATGCATGAGAAATCCTAAAAGCAGAATTCAAGAACAAAACTATAGACCAGATCAAACCATCCAGAAAGGGATGCTAACACATACCGATTCATGTGTGGACCATTAAATATCAGCCAATACATTCCAGTATGAGGTGTTCTACGTGAAATTGCATTCCTTGGTATGAACTAATACTTCAATCACCATATAGCTAAAGATGGTCTTTAAAAGACTATTCGAATCAATTTAGTATGAAGCAGACAAGTTTATCGTGAGGGTCCATCTTCAAGTGAAAGAGCATAGACAAAAAGTTTCTCCTTGTAATTTAGTATCTTACCAAACAGCGCAATGCGACCGGAGCCCATTGACTTTCAACCCCCAGCAGTAAGAGATGGTCCAAGATTTTCTTCTGAAGTTGTTTTCAATTGATCGAAAAACAAATTTCACAATCAAGCTGAGAATGGAGATCAAATACAGCTTAAACGAATAGCGAAAAATTTATACCTGAGCTAATGCGGTTTGATTTGATAGTTTATTAGCATCTTTACCTGGCTCACTTGCTGAGCCTCCCATCAAAAGCAATCGAACTGTTTCCAGTGCACTGAGTAGATTTATCGTCTAACAGCAAGGCAGTTGTTTCAGAAAATAACAAAGTACATATTATAGTACATATAATGTCTTATAGATTTAAAAAACCCATATTCTATTTTATAATCACTATCCAAAATATCACAAAAACTTCCATTTTGGGAAAATAAAGACTCATACCTTCTGTTGAGTAAAATTGTAAGCACTACCTCTACGAAGCTTTAGTATAGATACTAAAGGATCAAATCCAATGGTCTCTTTCAGCAACATCTAAACCAAGTTTTTGACAGTTAAAAGATAGAAAGGCGGTTCAGAATTTGAAATTAGCAACTAAAAGTACAGTACCTGATTGGATGTACTATTACGAATAAGATTATTCAGCAATTCAAGACAATCCTGTTAAACAACTGAGATATTAATCAAAAACATATGGAATGAAATACTTATGGGTATGCTTACAGTCTACAGTATTATTTGCCAAGAAAAAAATAACTCAAGAGCATGATATCATTGTTTTTACCCAAGGTTTGGCATACCGTAATGTATCACCCGATATGGGTAGTATGTACCGGTACGATAGGGGACCAATGCGTGGACCACCCTATACTGAACAGTACACGTTACATGACCCCGTATCGAGCGATACGGGTGGGTTGAGATTGCTCTCTTTCAAACGATCAATTTGATTATTTGAACCATAGGAAAGGGTTTTTAAACTCTTTCCTCCCCCCTCTTTCAACCCATTTCACTCTCTCAATCTCTTCAAATCTCTTAAACTCTTTCTTAATCGCATCTCTCTTTCTCATAATTTTACTCAAACCCAACAAAGCTACGATTTGTGGATTGGATCAAATTTGAGAGGTTAATTTGAGAGGATTAAGAGGAAGAACACCCTGATCAAGAGATATGTATTCTCTTTCTATATTTTTATTGATTTATGAAATGACTAAGTCTATTCTATATGGTTAATGACTTAATGTCTAACATGTTGTTTGACATGTTTTTAATGGTAAAATAGTATAATTAAAAAGTAATTAAGATCTATAATGTTGTGATTAGTGTGTCTAATGATGATTTTTTTCAAAATTAGACACTTAATTGGTCAAATCTTTGTATTTCATGCATATTAAGGTGATTTAATTGTTTGTGATGGTATAATAGGTTTAATTAGATTTTAATTAAGTTTTTTTAATACTGTTAGTAATTTTAATGATGGCCTAATCAAAATTTTATTACAGTGAAAGAGGATTAGTTAGGGATTAATTAACTATGTTAATGATTTGATTAGTCTATTTAATTACAATGATATTGAAATTTGATCAATATTGGATCAATTAAATGTTTTTAATGTCTATTAGAGTGTTTGACATGTTTATAGTGGTGAAAGAGGAATAATTAGGAAATAATTAACTATGTTAATAGTGTGATTAATATAATTAATGATGATTTCATTGTAATTTGAACTATATTAGATCAAATTTACATATTTAATGCTTCTTAGGATGTTTGACATATTTATAGTGATAATATAGAGCTAATTAGGGTTTAATTAAGTTTGTTATTGCTATAATTAGTGTATTTAATGATAAACTTAATGATATTCAGTCAATTCTACGTATTTAATGTTGAATAGGTTGATTAACATGTTTATAGTGACGAAGTGGTGTTCATTATATATATTTGTACCTTGTTATTTTAATTTAGGGTTAATTGCAGCTTGCTTACTTGATTCAATCTTGGTAGGAACATGACACATAAGGAATAGGTACATAATGACACTTTGGATCATGCTCAAAAGATAGACGGGAACTTTCATCATTGACAATGTATTTATTGTTGCTACATTGGTAAGGGTGAAGGAATCACCCGAATGAAGATGCATTTGGCCAATGAGTATCTCGATGTTGAAAAATGCAAGAAAGTAACGACGAAAGTCCATAAATCATTTCAAGACAAGTTACAACAAGTACGAGAAGATACAATGAAAAAAAAAGGCAAGAGCTAAAGAAGAATGCTACAGGGTTACGTAGGAATCGATTTATGACGAATATGAGAGTCGTGGTAATGATATTAACCCGGATCTTAGACCTGGTATTTGTGCATCACTAGAGCATTAGTACACATACGAGAAAGTAATGCGGCATCGATGACCTGACTCACAATGGGAGTATGGTGGTAGCAGTGGGTCTGTGCCATAAGGAATCCAAAGGTCGACTAACATGAGGCAGCTAATTGCCCCCTCCCCCCCCCCCCAATTAGGTTGGTTCGATAGCATGATACAAGGTGGAATACGTGATTTTATGAGAGGACTTGGTAGGAGGTCAGCATTAGATATTATTGATATTGATCCACAAGCATATCCTCCACATACAGCGAAGCAAACATGAATTGACGATGCATGAAAGGGGAAAAGGGAAAAAATAGATAATTTTAAGCAGATGCGACAAAGCTAACAGGACATAGACACTTAGCAAAACTTATCATATCCATAGTTATCGTATTATAGAGAATCTTATGGCCAACAGCAGTACGGTGATAGTTGGTTATTCTTCTTCAAGCAACAATATGATGATCGATCTTATGATACAGAGCAATATATCCATGGCAAAAGTAAAAGTTCTGACATTCTCTATGCTTCACACCAATATATGCCATAATCATCCTTGCCTCAACAGTCACCTCGGACAAATGTGATTCACAACAATTAGACTACAACCATCACTACGTTGATGCACCAATGGCATACGATATATCAATATACTATGTCGTAGAATCAATTTCAGAATTGGGTCCGACAAATATATCAAATTGATATACAGATACAAAGGATCGATGACCCCGATCCACCGCCCGTGGAGTTTCGTCGTTCTTTTTTATGGCAGCACCAAGTATATCCATTGATTGATTACTTGGTTCATTTGAATCTTTAAGTTTAAGTTGTTTAAAAAATAATCTAACAATTCAAATTATTATTTTTGTATATAATTCAATATTAACGGAAGGATAATCCAGAACATATCGCAAAGCTACTCCTCAAGGTTCGAAATTTAGATTATTTTTGATAAAATTATACAATTTATATTTATTTCCAACTTTAAAACCTTAATCTATTTTTTTCTATTTTTAGAAAATTTTGGAGCTATTTTCGATAATTATACTATATTGTCGATGTGCCTTGCTATACCAATATACGATACGTCAGTATGCCTCAATATATATCGTACCGATAGCCAGTCGATACACCAGTATAGACCAGTAAGGCAAACCTTGGTTTTTACAAAAGAATTTGAATATTGAACAACTAATATATAAGCTACTAGGAGCAAAGAGAAATCATCACAATTCATGAGAGAACACATTCCAAGTGTATAAATGAAAAAATAAACACTAAGAGCAAAGAGAAATCATCTAGATGATCTATCAATCTAAATACATGCATATCTTTCCCAAAAAAAGTTTATGTGTCAAGGTTTTTAATTTTGAATGATACCGCCCGGTCTGCCAGTAGACAGGTACACAGACCGCCCGCTACCGGGCGGTACCGTCGATTGAGGTTGTTATCGTCCTAAATCAGGTGACGAGGGAGAAGAAAAAAGAGGGGTGACCGAGGGAGAAGAAAGAAGAGGGAGAAGGGGAAGAAAGAAAAGGGAGAAGAAGAGGAGAACCTATAGATCGGCGTCGCTCTCCCTCCTCGTCTGTCGGCGACTTCTCATCCGCATGGGGAGAATAACCCTCGACGTCGCGGGGAGAAGAGAGGCGACGCCTCAGTGATAACGGTTTTTTTTTACTTATATATATATATAAAGGCGAAGTCGTCGGGTTTTTCTACGACATCACCTCGATGACGTCGCCCCGCATGGGGAGAAGAGAGGTGACGTCACCTAGAAAACAATATATATATATATATATATATATATATATATATACACCGAATAGTATACCGAAATATACCGCTCGGTATACAATACCATAGCATACCGAACAAATCTCGAAACTCTAGTATGGTACGAAATTTCAATCCTTGCTATCTGTTTTATGATTTCTCCATCGCATGCATTTCTTCACCAAGAGAAGAGGCAATCTGCTTTGTCACAAATGCTTTCTCAGTAAAGTAAGTGATTATCCATCTAATGCGTGATGTACATGCTGAAATCTAGACCCATATAACTTGTCAAAGAGATCTTTTGAATAATAGAAGTTGCATAATAACATATTACCAATAGTCTGCAAAGTACGGATTTGAATTTACAATATACAAGAATACAGCTCTGAATGCTCAAAAAAAGGAAAGAATGAGACAGATAAAATTCAGAACATACAGTCATAATTCATCATATAATGCGCAAAGTACCTAGCTTCTTCAAATGCATTGGCAGAATAGCCAAATACAAATGTGCCAACTAATGACTTCATATGACCAGTCTACCATAACAAAACAGGAAAATCATAGCGAAAGAACTTGCTCACGTGCTATCCAATAAAAGCTTAGGAAGTTCAAGATGGCACAATTTGTATAGCACTATAGTAGTGGGACCAAGGCATTTACAAATCCAAGGATATTGTACACATAGCAACATTAACAGAACTAGAACTAGGGAAAAGGACATTGAAGTTGGGTGAATATAAGGGCAGAACTTGGTACAACGTTAAGGTTGCTCCTTTGCGACTTGGGTGCAAGTTACGGAAACAGCCTCTCTATAGAGTTAAAGCTAAATACATTGATCCTCCCCAAACCTCACAATGGCTAGTCTTGTGTACTGGGTACACCATTTTTAAGTTGAGTGAATATCCATGTTACTAACTTAAACTTCAATATTCTTATGGGAGATTGTAGCAAACCAAAAAAATTCATCTATCCTCTTCCGTGCACCAAAGAGGAATGGACTGAAAGATTACGTTATGAAGTACATTTAAAATGATTAATATCATAAATGGATGTTTAAATAATTACCTGCACAACCACACCTCCTTCTGAACCTCCTTCTTCTCTAATGATGCTAAATATCTTCTCAAATGCACCTTCGAACACCACAATTTTTTGAATCTCCTGAAGATCAAAAGCTCATTAAGAGAAGCTAGTAGCATACTTGGGAATCATAATTCAACTAATAAATCATCTGAGTGAAGATTTACCTCTGCCTCACGAGTTAAATAAGTAAGAAGAAGTAAGGCTTCATTTCTTATAACCTATCATAAAGACAGAACCATCATGTCAAAACAAAAAACAGTAAACGGAATTGGTTCAAAATGATACACATAATAGAGAGAATAACATATTTGAATGACCAATGTTCTAAAAAATAACACCATATGCAAGTGGTTGATATCCCACATAGCACATAGCAGGCATATATGCTATATATATTGACACATTGGAAATATATAACCAAATAAGCAAAGAACTTATGCATGGTATTAAGTTATACGATACATGCAGAGGAGTTATTGATTAAAATCCTATGAGCAATTTTATACTATTAAAATAATATATGAATAAATATAATAACACTAAGGAAGAAACCTAGACCGCATATGATGAACAAATACTTCAATTGATGTGGACACTCATATGCAGCTGCATATACATGGCAATGCAGATTGCTTCAGCAATAGCAGCTGCCTGCATCTGTGCAGCCACATATATGGCTGCATAGAGTGCATGCAGTAATACCACATACTGACCAACAAAGCAACAATATGCAATCACGTATGCAGCCACATAGACGACATTTTAGAACATTGTAACATAATGACACTTGCGAGTAATTTCCAATAAACATATGTGTCCAAGATAGAGTTCATACAAGATCAATGTATTTAGACTAGCCGAAACTTAAATAACAAGCACAAAAATGAAGGGCATGTGAGTTGTGAGAAATGGCAACCAAAAGAGCTAATTGCATATTGTAGTCATAGTCAAGTTGCATGCATCATATAGGGCCAAATAATAATTAATGTGGTTATATCTAAGGAAAAATTGTTTGTCAGAAAGAAATTTTATCCTAATATGTCATCTATGCTGTTTCTTGTATATGAGGTAACTACTTGAATAAGATCTTCAAATAAATACAAAATTGTTAAGCTATGAAAAGAAAAGAGAATACTGATTCAAAGTAAAATGTTGCCTATGATGTTGAATCTCAGTAATTATCGCCTTTTGCAAGATTTTAAATACTGCTAATGGAACCCTCCACTGGAATTTTATCACACAGGTATATTACAAAACACTCCAATTAAAAATACCAAACTTTGTTTATTATGTCAGTAAATACTAAACTATCTACTATGTTGGGACCCACAAACATAGTACATATATACCAAATATATGCCATTTTACCAAGACAGTTTGTACAGCATCCAACAAAATCTAGAACAATGATCCTAAAAATTGTGCATAATTTCATGTCAAAATGAAGGCACTACTACTATTAGTTTAGTAGTAGCTGTTGCTGCAACAACAGTAGCAGCAATTGTACAAATACTATTAACTTGGATTGAAATGGTGGAATTCTAACCTCACGATCCATAAGCATATCCATTAACCTAGTTATACCACGAGGAATGGAGAGAATTGCTTCCTGTAATCTGAGGCAATAAGCAAAACAACCTAAGATAAGAAATGTAACCTATGATCAACTCAAAAGGACATAAGAAAAAGATGACAGCAATTCAGTATGCATGAATACCTATTAGGTGAATGTGTAAGAAGTGCAGTTATAATCTGAAGTGTGTAATATCTAACATAAAAGTCATCTTCTGACTGCAAAAAAGAAGAAAAAGAGAAATTAAAATGTTATCAAAAAAATACTGCTAAACAAGAGGAAACACTTACCAACAAACTGAGAAGAAGAGAAATGCTCTCTGATTCTCGAGAAAGCAGATCAGAATTCACTAAAGCTGGCTGAACCTCATTTTTCAGCGCATGTGCAGTTTCTGTTGGAGTCAAGGCACTTACAATAGTTTCTAATGCACCTCTTATCAGTTCAACATCATCACGTTCTTCCTTTAAAACATTTAGAAGAACAGGAAATCCTGTTTAAATAAGGAACACAAATTAAAACTTATCTGAACAAGAAAACTTAATATATTACCAAACCAATACAAAGAAGGTACCTGTAGCCCCAAAAGACATCTGAGCTGCACGGCTTTCTGCAACAAGAGACTGAAGTTCAATCATAGCTGCTCGCCTATCTTCAGCTAGTACACCATTGCTTATACGATCGAGATATCGTTCGACGTAGCTATTAAAAAAATACAGCATTGATACATGATAAAAACTGAGAAGATATTCAAGAACCATTTACTAGAAGCAATGATCTTTCAGAATTTTAAGGCTGAGGCTTGAGACCATGGTAAGGATGCCCCTCGGCAACCTAGTTGTCAAGGGTTCAAGCCACAAAAATGACCTCTCCATTTATGAAGTTAAACTACATACATCAACATGTGCAATAGTGAAATTAATGGGGCTGTGATATCATAAGATAAGAAGAAATATTATCTTGTGTGCATGCTTAGTTTTAAAGATCAGTTACATAAATGATACCTAAAATCCCTCTCTCAAATCAAATTGAAGATAGCACAAATCCTGAGGGTAACAACTATATGTCACACAGATCCAACATGTGCATCAGAATGCTGAGTTAACTCCCAAGTTAATGAAGAAGTGTACATAAGTCAGTGGCAGAGAGCTGGCAATGTTCCATAACAAGTTATTTATCAAAGCTATCTTCTGCAGGAGAGTGTGCTTAAAAACAGTAGGATTACTGATTTCTGGCTTAAATATCATCTCGAGTGCATACCTAGTTTTAAAGATCATCAACATAAATGGTACCAAAAATCCCTTTCTCAAATCAGATTGAAGATAGTACAAATCCTGAGGGCAACAACTATATTTCACACAGATCCAACATGTGCATCAGAAATGCTGAGTTAACTCCCAAGTTAGTGGATAAGTGTACATATGTCAGTGACAGGGAGCTGGCGATGGTCCATGATGGGTTACTGATCAAAGTCCTCAGTCTACAAGAGACTGTGCGTAAAAACAGTAGGACTACTCAATCTTGTTTTAAGGCATCCACTAACCACAACCGGCCTTTTGCTAAAAACTCACCAAAAATTATCACAAAATTCTGCACAAGTTCAATCTGTCCTATCATTAAAGCCCTTCTGTAAGAAAAATGGTCCAGCACATCAGAATGGGATATCAAAATTATGCTGACCAATCTACAAAGGCTGAATCTGAGAACTGAAAGTAGCTTAACTTCAAGAATATCAGAATCAAACTGAGTGCTTGAATTAAAATTTTCATGAGCTTCTGAAGTCACAAGTTTTTGTTACATCAAAAACTCAATTATTCAAGATTCTTTCTTGCATTATCAAATTCCTAAGCAATAGCCAACAATTTTCCTTTCTTTTTTTTTCAAACAACATGAATTATCTTTTACATTAGTGAGCAAGATAATAATTGTCAACATATTAAAATATGTATTGCTCTGGCATGCATAAGTTGCAAATTGCTTCATCATATAGAGTATCAACTGAAGCAGTTAATTACCATAGATATGCTCAATTAGCATCAGTATTAAACAAAAAGGAATTGGGTGCAAACCATAAATTTGACTAATAAGTAAAGCATGCTTATACCTATCTTCATTTGAAGCAGAGTTCTCATTTCCAAAAACAAATCCACCAACACCCTGTATGCAAATTGTCATCACTTAGAAATAACAACAGGTTTACCTATAACTAAATCAATCAATATTGTTAGCCATTATAAGAGGTCAAGATAATTCAGCAAAGCTGAAAGAATATGAAACATTCAATTCATGTGCAAGTTATTCATGTCTATCAATATATCATTGTCAAGTATTTTGAGGTCAATTATGACGGTTTCCCATTAGTAAAATGTACATATGTACTAGGATTATCTGGATCTAGCATGAAAAGCCAACTTATCTTGGAAATCAAAGAGCATACAAGCACTCTAGATAAATTAACAAAATTTACCTATTAACTAGACAAATATATATTGTTAATTAATTACAAGAGATCAAGATAGTTTAACAAAACTGAGAGCACATAAAATAAAACACTCGAGTCACTGTGCAAGTCACCTTCATGTGCTTCAACAGATTGTTGTCAAGCAAATTGAGGTTAATTAAGACAGCTGTCGATTAGTAGATGTATATATGTAAGATTATCTAGACCTATCAAGAAATGCCAACTTATTTAGGTAATGAGCATATGAGCAACCTTGAGAGTTCTTCTTTCCACCTTTACCAATAATCATTAGCAAATACTACACTGACCAGGAAGAATTCTATAAAAATACAGTCCAAATTTCACGTAGATCCTCCTAAAGCTTAAATATTTAATACAAATAATGAATCATGACCAAAATAAAATTGATCAAGTATATTCCATAAGAAGAGAAATCTAACAGGAAAGGACTAATTATCATCAGGACAACTGCCTCAAACAATTCAATCCTCATTTGCTGTCAGGATACCTAAAAACTAGCAAAACCTAATATTGTTAATTCAATGTTGTTTTACCACATTAAATGCTAAAAAGTCATTTCACTTATATAAGATATAGCCTTCAAAGAAAAATCTTAAAAGGTCAAACTTAAAATAGATTTTTAAGCATCAGTATGAGTAAGCTCTTTAATGATAACATGAATGTGCTTTGACATATACAACTCAAAGTCAAAAAGAACCTATCAGTGCACTCCCAGTGAATTACAACTGATGTTAACCTATATAAACTGTAGTCACTCACCCTTTCTATTGCTTACTGGCTTGTGATTAGCATGACAAGGACAAGGTTCAAGACAACAACATTCCAGATGGTGAACATTACATGATAAGTTAACTTTATTACTTGATCAGTAATATACTCCATGCACTTCCATCTTAACGTAATTTAAGTAAAATACCTGAAATCGTAAGCAAATAGCATATGAGAAGAGTCCTAAATAATCATGTGAAAGCAAAATGTATATTGTGGAGCAAAAATGAGAACATGCTGATGAAGAATTCTAATGTGACTCTCATCGTCTTGGCCATTCTGTAGCATCACCGACTAATAATGGAATAGTGCCAGACAAGAGACTTCTAAAGTATTGCTACCTTTAGATCATTTCTCGAACATAATAAGAATAGAGCTCAAGCCAATAATCACCAATTATAAATACTCTATTGATCCCAAAGTTATAAAGCATGTAGATACCATTAGGAGTTGTAAGAGTTGTAATAGCATTTCTATTGAGGGGAACAGACTTTATCTTTCTTTTTCCTTTTTTCTTCTTTCTGATGAAATAGTATTCATTAAGTTTTCAGAGAAACAGCAACCCCTTCTGTTGCTAGATAACTACTCAAGGAAAAAAATATTAGTGAGATGAGGAAATTAGGAAATTAGAATCTGTTTCTCAGAATTCGATTGATATTGGAAGCATTACATATCATCTCCTACAATAAAAGGAAATTATTATTGCAGTGACTTCTCAGGGAACTTCCAGGAAGTCGTTTTTAAGCTTGTTTTTGCAGGTAATAGACATTTTGAGTTGAAGTGTAACATGTCCAATCAGTCAAACCTCACAAATGCACTAGCATAATGCTAGTTCATCCCTGCTGAAGTGTCAAAGCCTGTACATGTCATAAACTAAATTTTCCACTTTTAGTTGGCATTATGATAGTATTAATCTTTCTAGTAAAGGGAAATTTAGCAGTGGAAAGTAGGGAAAGGAGAAATAGGTCTCGTTGTTCAAGTCCATTAAAGCATTCACCTAAACCATAAAATATGTTTTCGGAAAACGAGAGGAAAGGAATTGCATCGTGCGCGAGAGATACCTGTGCAACGGCATTCAGATTGAGACGGCCCAACTTAAAATCCATCCCGAATTCCTTCAATCAGTCTAAGCAAGCTTCCTCCTGGCTGATACGACGTATCCTGGACAGCCACGCCCTAATCTTGATTTGAAAACGTTTCCAGCCAAGGGCGAGAAGAAGACAAACCCTAGAATAGATCAAACCGAACTCCGCGCGACCGATCCGAAAGGATGGAACTGAAACCACGAACACGACGACGAAGAACCGAATCAAGAAAAGAAAAGACGTGATCTTGGGTAGTGGAAGCGGACCACGGAGGAAACAAATAAAAGATTTCGATGCAATTGTTGTTGTTTTGGGGATCCAAACCTAAGATCGAGAAAATACTTCCGACGCAGAGGGGGGAGGAGGCAAGGACGAGGAACGGTCCCCTTCGAGGCAAGCAATCGGGCAAGCGTGTCCCGATGACGATGACGACGACGGCGACGGAGGAGGAGACGAGAGGACGATTCACATAACAGTTCACGTTTATGGGTTATTTTTATCATAAAATATAATTACTTTTGTACTCGTTGGTATGTTACCCGGTTTCTACCTGACATATTATTGGAGGTTCGTATGGGTCCCGGTGCCAAAGGACGTAACAAGCGGTTGAAATATGTTTTCTCGGCCAGAGTGGCTCACCGGCTAGCATCATACGTTAACCCGCCCGTCTACCCTTTCTGTGATTCGAAGATGCGGTCGAGTCGGTCTCTGGCCCACTTGAGAAGCTAACAGCAATTTTGCTTGGAAAAATCATGCCAACCGAACCCAAATAGTTGTGCACAAAATCCGAATCCGAATCTGAAATACGACTTCTAACTCGAACTCATCCAAAATCCGCTTGAAGAATATCCCAACTTGATTCATCATATCAAGAGGAAAGACAGCAAAGTTTCATTATACTCGGATCAGAATCAAACTGACTATTACCTGAGTTCGATTCAAGTATTTATTTTTTTCCCAAACTTACCTAAATCAATTAAAGTGGATTTAATCCGATTTAAGCGGATCAGATAGATTCGATTACATAAGAAAATTTTGTTCTTTACCATCCTTATCAACCAAAAGAAAGTTGAAGGCAATTAAGCCATTAACGGGCAAGAAAAGCATTTTAGCTAAATAATTAATTGTTTAATGAAGAAGAGAATCTAGTTCTAAATCAAGTTGAGATATTCTTACAATCATATGCTCCTATCTTTATAAATGATTACATGTTTCTAAATCAACTTTTTTCTCCTTTATTATTATACAAATTTAAAGATGAGAACCTTCAAGATAGGAGCGCATTGTGGTAACAACCTTACAGAACACTGGCTTGAGAGATGTCAGATTCAACAATCCACAACCACCACAACAAAGAATTTTAGCTGTGGTATTTATGGGTATTGTGCCATTACAAGTCTATAAATGTCTATTTAATAACAGATGTTGATAAACTTCTCAGTTCAGCACATGAGTATCAAGTTTACAAAATTGAAAGATGCGCCTGAATGAGAGAAATTATGACCAAAATGCACTCATGTTGATCTGTACTTGTCGCCACAGTCACCGATTACTTCAAGCAAATTCTTCCCTTTCCTCGATACTTCGCTAATGCAATTCATGTCTTCTTCATCCAATGCAAGCGAGAATATGGCATTTGGGTCTTGAATATGCTCTGAAGGGCCAAGTCTAACACCAACCATGGATCCACCAACTGATGGCTACTCAATGAAATTAGAACAAAGCAAGGAAAAGATGGCACAGATTAGTTACCAAATTACCAAAACCTAAGAAATGAATCTTGTGTATCCGTTAATACATTGGTGTTTTACCTGATTCGGTATGTATCACACAGCAACAGTCGGAAATGAATCTTGTGTATCTGTTGATACATTGGTGTTTTACCTGATTCAGTATGTATCTCACAGCAACAGTCGGAATTGAGACCCCATGTTTGGAAGCCACCTTCTTCATAGTTTGAAGCAAAGTTTGGAAAAGAGTCCATCTTCCCCAAGCATCAACCATCTGTCAGATTTGAAAGAGAATGTGTCCAAGAACCTGTGAATAGTTCACAATTTTCAACTGTGAAGTGTGATGAGGGAACAATATATGCACAGCATACCCTTTTGTACTTTTGCAAAGAGGGAGTATTCAGAAAGGAGGACCAACGAAACGAATTGATAAATTGGTATTCAGAAACTTCTCTGACAGTAGATCACCCATTACAGTCCCATATCTGCACCTTAAAAATCTCAGAGCTCTACCAAAAATATTATGTGCATATGAGAATGAGTGTCTCTGTGTGTGTCAGAGAGAAAGAGAGAGACGTTATTAGCTTCACGCCTTTTAGCTGACAGAGTTCTGCCATTATTTGCTGAGGACGAATGTCTACCACAGAATTTTTCACCTAGAACACCAACTCATATTTTAATAGAAGAAGTAACAATGATATTTTTCTTCGTTTAACACAAAGAAGATGTTACCTGATTACTAACTATTTGAATTCCATTTTCAAGTATTGTATGCAACCATTCAGTATCAAAATTTGTCAAAGCCAGAGTCTTAATTTTACCTGCACATTTTCAGCATCAGAACATGTTCAGGTCAGGAGCTTTTAGATGGTCATACCATAGAATGTTAATTTCAAAATATGAAAATATCAAAATCTTTAAATCATTAAGATTTAAATGGTCATACCTTCCTCTTTCAGATCAGTTAGGTGTTTTAAGGCATCAAGGTATGCAAGCTTAGAATAATCCCACCTGTTATTTTTAAAAAAGGAAAAACCAATCAAATGATATTAGCTTGGAGTAATGTACAACGGCAGGACCTTAATTAAATGAACCTTTACTGAATTGTGCATAATAAAAAATCCTATGCAAGAGTCTGACTCTAACTTATCGTCAGACTTTTGTTTAGCTCTTTATCTAAAGAAAATTTTGCTTCTTTGATTGACATGCTAAGGTTTAAGCATGTGCACTAGTTAAAGTGTAATCATGGGAAAAGTCCAAATTATCCTTCATTCAACTGTACGACCACAATGACTTAGAGCTTCTGTCTATCTGTCTGTATTTGTCGATCCTTATGATGCACGATAACGTGCTAAAAAAAAGCCAATTTTCATTTTGAATTTCTTATAATGGATATGGTGCAAATTATATAGATCCAATAAAAATAACATGCTCAAGAGCAATTTTATGATTAAAAGGTTAGGTTAGTTACTAATCACAAATCTTTCAGAATTTTCTAGATTAAGGCAAAAACTATATTGTTAAATTTTTCCTTTTTATGATTAGTTGAGCTTCAACCTGTTTTATACATCACAATATACTAATTGACATGAACAGAGCATTGAATGCCTCGAGCATGCCAAGAGCAAGCAAGTTGGAGAACCCAGGAAATTTCATTCGTCCTGTGGTCTGTACGTGATATTCAAAAAGTGGTTGTCTACTTAGTGAGATAAGAAAGAAATTACATTCGTTCAGAATAAAAAACATATAAAGAATTATACAGACTAAACAGGAATTAGAACTTCCCATTGTTCAAATGAAAAATGAGATGACAGCAGGGTAAATAGCATCACATAAACAAGAAGATAAAGATTCACCAACCGAGAAACCTTGTTTGCACAAAGTTATTTAGTTACTGTGACAGGGAGGAAACTGAAGTCAAGCCAGGCAGGGTGGTGAAAAAGTCAACACCTAACTAGGTTGCTTTTACTTAAGAGATTGATGAAATATAGCAGAAGGTGTCATCTCAAACTACATCCTGATATTGCTGAATATAGAGAGAAGATACTTCTGAAATGGTCGAGATGAAAGAGGAACAAGAAAATGCCAGTGGAACTGAAGCATGTCCAGTGGCAGATAAATCCTAAGTACCAATATGTAAAGCATTCAGATATTTTTTGCTGCATGATGATGCACATAATTATTGCTGATGCACACAAATTAAGTACCTTGAAACAGAAGTACTAAATAATCAGATAGTAAATCAATTATCTTTTAGACACACAAAAAGAAAACCTGAACATATTGCTCCACATGGTTCACCGATGTGTCACATTACATGAAGTAGAAATCTTGCTCTTCCTAAGTGCTAAGCTTTCAACAAGCAGAGTTTACTACCTAGAATGCAATATATCAATTATAGAGTCACAGACAAAATTTAGCTCAGATTCATTTTCTGCTTGCTAACAAGACACCTTATTTGGCCGTAGAATGAGTCTATTGGCAAATCAGGATCTAAATTAATGATCTATGTATACCATATCAAACTTTTGTTCTTTAACGAATCCAAATTCCCAATGTGCAAAACATTCAGATAGTTTTGTCAAAGCATGATGATGCATAATATTTAAGTACCTCGGAGCAGGACTTCTATGGTCAGATAATCAATTATCTATTTTAGACACCAAAAAAGAAGGGAAAGAAACATGACAATATTGTTCACTAATGTATCACATTACACCAAGTAGATATCTTGTTCTGCCGACCGCTCAGCTTTTACTACATCATAGGTGATTAGTGATGGTCAACAAGCAGAGTTTACTAATTACAAATTTACAATGCAATTATGGATTTAGATATTAAGTTTTAGAAAAAAATTAATTTTCTTCTAACTCACAAGATGCATTATTTGGCAGTAGAAATAGTCCATTAGCAATGTAGCATCAAAGTTGAGTAGCAATGACCGTCATATCACACTTTAGTTTTCAGCAGATGCTTGCAATCACATATCCATCTTGAAACTATACATAATGTGGAGAGAAAGCATGACTCATCCTAGCCAACAAATGTAATCATACATTCGATTAGAAATTACAAAGACTATTATAGAGAAATGTGACTAACCCCCTGATCTCCTCAAGCAGCTCCGGAGGGTGCTCCCGACGAACTCTATTGACGAAAATACCGTACAAATCCTCTGCAGGCCCATCTGCCAAACCAAACGCCTGTCAAGATGCAACTTTTCATTGATTAATACAACTACACGAGCCTATTGTAGCTCTTTTTGTCATAAGTAGTGGAGATGACGGGATCGTTTACAGTGGTCGGCCATGTCGACGGTGGTGAAGCCGGCGTCGGCATAGCGAAGCATGGCCTCGATGACATCATCGCGGTCCACGCGGCCCCAAGCTCGTCTTCTCTCCCACCTCTGCTTCGGCGCTGAAGCACCGGATCCCACAGCTCTACGATTCGCAGCCGACCGGAGAAGACCAACACGGCAATGATGTCAAATGTGGGTGAGGGCACGTTCAAGGGCCTCAGTGGCCACCACAAGGACGGACACCACGAAAGGGGGCGATTGCAAGAGACGGAGGCGATCACGATAGAATAGAGGTAAAGATGACTAGAAAGGAACGTTCGAAGGAAATAAAAGTAAAAGAATAAAAAAAGAATATTTTACGAAAAATAATGGAAACTGAGAGCTTTTTTTTTATCCGTAGGATTATTAACGGGTCATTGAGACTCATTCGGGTCGGACATTAGGCTCATTCGGACCGACCCGATAAATTGGATGGCTCGGACGAGAATTCTTCTTCCGTAGAGGCCATTTTGGACATTGAGTTCCTCGCCCAGCCCCCACGCCACCGGCCAGGGTGGCGACCGAGGACGAGAAGACGAAGAGGAGGAAGACCCCCAAATCTACTTGAAACTGTTGCTGATTCGTCACCAATAGATGCAGAGTAGAGGAGCCGAAGCAACGGATCGCAGGTTTTCGAAGACATCTCGACCTTCCCTTTTGTTTGATCAATCGATTATTTCTTTGTTTGTTCGTCTTTCCAAATCGGATTCTTGTTCTTCTGAATTTGGCTGTGGATCGGTTTATATGATTCCCTCGTTCGGTTGACTACGGTTTTGGTGTTAAAGGTAGCTCTTTTTAGTTGCTCGCTAGGTGTGGATTGCCTGCCTGAATCTCCGTAGCGTTCTTGTGGTGGAGTTGGCGGGTTTTGAGTTTATGCCATCGATTTGTCTGGAAATCGCATGAATTTTGCTCCATATTTTTTGTTGTATTAGTTACTGGACCATGAATTGGGTGAATCAGTGAAAAAGATCTGAGGCTACATGACTAGACTTTCTCGGTATACCGAGAATGATCCAAGCAAATGAACGACGGCGAGTAATTTCTCATGCCTGAGGCCGGTCAATCGTGATAGCGTGTTCAACCATGCCAAGGGTGTTCGGTACGAGGGCAAGATCTGCATCTCCTCGACTTACTTCAGCCATAGGTCTTTGTTAGTGAATCGAACCGTACTGAAGAAGGAAAGTTTATTATGATTACAAGTTATGATGATGGCAATGGATGTTTGTTGCTTATCTTATCATTTGCTTGCTTATTGTTAAGTCCACAAAATCAAGTAATTCTGGTGTTTGGTAAGATTTTGTCTTTTGCTTTTATCTGATTTGCTTGTGCTGATTGTCGTCTGAATTGCAGGAAAAGAATACTTTTTAGGAGATTTCGGGCCTGGCATTGATTCAGTTATCTCTGAGAGGCACCATGGGTGACTCAACAGCGATGACCATCGAGTTCCTTCGTGCCAGATTACTATCTGAGAGGACAGTTTCTAAAGCTGCAAAGGAAAGAGCTGACCAATTGGCTAAAAGGGTCAGCGATATATTCTTGTTATATATTGTCACAGTTGATTTGCTTAGTGTGTTTCGTTGATTAATTTGGATTTGGTTATGTTTTGTGTTCAGGTGACGGAGTTAGAGGAGCGGCTTAGGGTCATGACTATCCAGAGGAGGAAGGCAGAACAGGCAGCAGTGGATGCCATCTCCATTCTAGAAACTCATGGGATTAATGATCTATTTGAGGAAATTGATTCTAGCTCTGACAAAGATGAAAGTCCTTGTGGTGAGGAAGGGTGCGAGGAAGCTTCTAAAGAAGATGAAGTATGTACAGCCTCGAAAGTGGAAAGGATGGTAGTTGAAGATGCACAATCGAGTTCTGAACTTGAGGTTTCCTTCTCCCAAGCTAGGAGCTTATCATGGAGAAGCCGCAGTAGTAGTCCAGATTCTGCTAGAAAGCTAAAAGGAAAGCATTTCAGACAAAGACAGAGACGAATGAGTTTGATGTCACCTGTTGAATCTTCCCCAAAATATAACTTGGGAAAATCATGTCGCAAAATAAAACAGAAAGAAATGGGGTATTTTCGATGTCCTTCCTTCTCCTTCTCTAGTGACTGTCGTTAGATGTGTTCATTATGTTCCTTTATTTTAACTGTGACAACAATGGTTTTGTACTACCAGATCAACTACTGAGGAAAAAGGAGATGATTTTGTAATTATTGGTAACAGCCTACCTGGATTACCTGTGATTGTTTCTGGAAGTCAGTCATCTTTTGTGACTGTCCAAAAGCAAGAAGTTGATGCAATTGGGAGCGAAAGAGATAAAGAGATGGAGAGAGTTCTAGAGCAGCAAGCCCAGCTCATAGGTCAGTACGAAGCAGAGGAGAAAGCACAGAGAGAATGGGAAAAGAAATACAATGAGAACAAATGTTCAAATCCAGTATGTGACTTTCATAACAGATTCTATTTTTGACAGCCAAGTATATGTGCTCTCAAATAAAACCAGGAAAGATGGACTGCCGTGATCATATATCTGTAGTATGAAGTTGGGAATTTGATGGATCTCTTTGCAGTCTATCCAACTAGTACTAACTATTTATCGTTGCATTGTCTAGTCCATTTTGCACCTGCACAATTGCTTTGTTGATACCACTTCTTGGTATTTGATTCACCTCGTATTTGAACTAGGAAATGTGAATAGACTCTTTTCAAAAACTTGCTGCATGTGATATATAAGGCATGTTTTAGACTAAAAGCCTGACCCCACTATGCATAGCAAATTTTTGCTTAGAATTTAGTCTTCCTGACTACAGTTTCTTCATTCTCCTGTTACTACACACACACACACATATTCAGACCACAAGTGCAAGTGGTAGCCAAGTTTGTCTGACAGCCGGAGTACTCTTTGATTTGTAATCTTCCTGAATATATATTTTTAATCAAATGGTATACATTAATTTATCTTTTTTATTGTATTTTTATCTCAATTTTCAGGATTACTCTGAATCTGAGAAGCAGTGTCATGTAGCTGTAGTCAATAGTGAGTCCCAGAAAGATTCACTTGCAGTTCCTGGGAAAATACCATGTGAAGATGAGGAGCCAAAATCAGCTGTTCTCTCTGGGACCAAGGAACCTGGATGTCTATCTGATGATATTGTGCTTAAATTATCAGATAGTGCAAATCAAGGAACCATTGATGGAGGCCAAGATGCAAATGTTGTGCAATTCTCCAATGCCTTTGTGTCAACTGATCTACCTAGAACTGGAAGTGGAAGTAATTCTCACGCTTGTGTGGAGGGCTTGACGGATCAAGTAGTGCATCATGTGGCGGTCACTGACAGTGAAGCTTGTCTGGTTGAGGTTGCATTTCCTGCCAAAGTAAGCACTGTTGAGAGCTCGTTTGAAAAGCAAAACCAAGGTTTAATTTATGATAAATCTGACAGTGGCTCTAGTAACAATATCAATATGCAAGCACATAGCCAAATGAATTCACCATTAAATGGAAGCCCTTCTACTGCTAATTCCGAAAGGGAGACACCTAAATGGGAATTAGCAGGCACTCAGGATCCATCGTACGAGAGACCACCTCAATCAGCTGGCAGCAGTAGCTTGGGGGGTGTTCTGGAAGCTCTTCAGCGTGCCAAGATATCCTTAAAACAAGAGCTCTATCAGTCGCCCTTGCCAGGGAAAGGCACCATGGCTTTACCAGCAGCAAGAAATTACCATACTAAGACTACTTTGTCTGGTGAAACTTTGAAAGTTCCCATTGGGTCTGCTGGCCTGTTTAGATTACCAACTGACACTTTTCCTCCGGCACAAAACTTGCAAAGGAAACTTTATGGTTCAGCCTTAAGTTTGACGACTGGTTATCCTCATCTTGGATATGCCTTTACTACTGCTGACGGTCATCCGTCAACTGTCCCTGAAGCTGGGTCCAAGAATTCGATGGGTAAATTGAATTTTGGTAATTACCGTCCAGGTATGGACCTTCCTACTTCATTCAGGTACTCGCTACCATACTCAGGTTCGACAGCAGATAGGATACCGGTTCCAAATGAAGCTGACATTTCACTAGGAAAGCAACATTTCAACACTTACTCTTATGAAGTGGGAATTCCTGCTTTCAGCAGGTATTCCCTGCCTGCAAATGAGGCGACAGATGGAACACCCTTCCCAAACAGATCTGGAGGCTCTGTGCACCAGCAGTATTTTGATTCCTACCATCCTGGCATTGAAGAGCCTGCTGCGAGAAGGTATTCCCTTCCATACTCAGACTTGACAAGAGATAGAACAATTCTTCGTGATGGCGTTTCAGAACCTCACACCGATATAAGAAACCAAATGCCTCCTCGAGACCGGTACTCTTTATATGGCGGCAATGGGACACGATCCAGTATGCAGATACTGTAGTACCTTTTGTAGTATGTAATTCATTTTCCCTATATGTATCCATTTGCAAATTAGGATGATATCTGAAGTTGATATTATATGCTCCTGTGGCATACTTGATGTATTCGATACTAGATGGTTTTGGTGTTTAATGTGAAATATTGTTGCCTCTTCTTTTTGCACTTCAATGTTGGGTAGACATGGAAATATTTCAAGGCTATGACATATTTTAGTATCTGTTATTGGATTAATTGATAAACAAAACAAATAAATGAGTGGCAACTTTGCTCAAGCATTTTGGCATCAGTTGAGGCCCACTGATCTGAGAGGATCTTAAACTCTGTTCTTAAACAAGGGCATGCTATTCTTTGTTGTCGTCGATGTACTTGGTCTTGTGGATGGGAGAATTCATTCTTCATGCATCTGCTATAATGCAGAATCAAGTCTTAAGCCTCTCTTAAAAGTATTTACCATGCCAATCTTTATGTTGTTTTGCCTTGATATAATACCTTGTTTTTTATGTTTTTTGAACCCTTGGGGATTTGATTTTTCTACCTTGAATATTCTTTCAAGATAGAGCATTACAAGCACCCCAATTCGAAACATATTTGTTTCAGAATTAGGTTGAGCAGTAGCACATAAAATGAGAAGATTTTAGCAACCATTAGACTCTCATGTACTTGCTCATGGAAGAAAGTATGTTCATTAAATGTTAACCCTATGTCAAGATTATGACCAAGTTACAATGTTTGAATTCCACACTGTTGAGGCATGGTATGATCCTTGTAGCTCCTTCATTATGTGCTTAAAACTCTGCAAGAAATGTTGGCTTGTTATTAATATCCAAAGAACTCTCGATTTTAAGTTGAGATATTGTGATGAAGTGTTGTGAGATCAGTTATTGCTTGTACAAAATAAACAAAGCCAACCATGCATTTTGTAACTGAGTCAGCTTGACATGGAAGTGAAAATTGCATGTGTAGCCAAAAATAAAAAAAGTGTGTCTAATGGTGAGATGGTTCCTTTGCAATAAGGGATAATAAATTTGAACTTATGAAATATACACTTTGGAGATTTAAATAACTTCTAACTCAAAACAAGCTAATATTAACTGTAATTGATCATGTTTAACCTGAGTTAATGGGATCTATATGCGAAGGATTTTAAAAAGTATACCAATCAAATTCATAAAACAAATAAAGAATCATCCCATTTATAATTATACTGCATATACCCACTCTTATCATCAAACATCGTGAAATTGTGGTGAAGATAGGGAAAACCAACACATATCCGAGTACAATTTATGCACAGAAATTGAAGGCATTAGAATCCTAGTCCTTCTCTCCAATTTCCTTAGACAAACAATGGCCACCATAAAGTTAGCAAGAACAGACAGATATCAACTCCAATATCAGCGTGGCTCAAGTGAGATCGTCTTCCTCTTCTTCCTTTGCTTTAATGGCATTCTTCACTCTCAGTAGAAGCATGGTTTTCCAAGGATCCTGAAGTTGATCGAGATGGTATCAACAGAAACATTGCGCAAGTTTAATCAAGTTAACGGTATGCCTATCAGATACAGGAAGCAGGCACAAGTACTGAACAAATATGTCCCATATATGACAATTACGTGCATCATTGCTGCCTTGATAACGATTTCAGATGAATAAAGCTGCACAGAACCTTTTCTTTTCAGTTATGGAAAAGTTAGCCTCGATATGAGAAAGCTTCTTTATGATGAGAAGGGAAACTGGTATATCCAAAAAGAGATCCAGTGGCTGATCAAAATCCATGGTTACCGGGGTTAATCAGCATTTTGACCTAGTAAACAAAAGATTTTGAAATCTCAAGGTACAAAGACTGATCATAGAAAGGAAGGAATAAAGATTAGAATAAGCTTTCAAATTGTGTTTTGAAGAACTAACAGAGAAAAAAATAACCTGTAGTAAGAAAGGTTTTTTTGGTGTAAAATTAGGGCTTTTGATATGATATGGAATTAAATGACATATATGTTGGAATGTCAGCACTGTTCGGTGACTCGATCAGAAATATCAAGATTATGGTTGAACATCGACCTAAAGAAGCAAGCCATGAGGGCTAAATTTCAGTTCTAAGAAACCAAGGCAAGGCCGTCATAGTTAGCAAGCAACTAGCTTAATATGTTCTTTGGGCATGTAATTGAGAAGAAATTTAATACATTTATTACATATATAATATTTATTGTCAATTTTAGCAATGAAATAAATTATATCAAGTTAACAATTTAATGCATTGTCAATTAGAATTCATGCTATTATATCAGTTCCATAGATAAATCAGAAGTTATGGCTCATATCTCGTTCATGGATGCTCAAGTGCATTGCATGGAATCAATATCAAAAGGCAAAAAACATACCAGCCGGGTCATGCTATCATATTCTTGGAGAGCATCAGTAAATTTCACAACATCTCCCTCATCCATTGAATCTGCTAGATCCTGCAATGAAGGTGCTAATATTTTGAGAGATGTTCCTGCCAAGATATGATGATCTAGTTTGTAGTTCATATATTTCATCAAGAGGATAGCTTTACGGCGACTTTTTAACATACAAAAATGTGTGAACAGATGCATAGAGATGACTCATGATAGACACGTAACTTAAAGAAAGAGAAAGAGGACAAAGAAAAATTAATTAACAGCATCTGAGCTAACATATGACAAATTATAACATAGAGATCAATGAACAAATTAGCTCTTGACTTCAACTTTAGATCCTTGACAGAATATCTACTACCATTTAACATGCAAGTTCATAAAGTTATCCGGTAGACAATTAAGATGAAGATTCTCAAATGATGGATTGTTTGTGAAGTTCTTGAGCAAGATAATATGTCATGTTATTTCTTTACATTTTCATTAGTTTTTATGGTCATTTTATATTCTTTTTTATAGATTTAGCTTTCAGCAAAAATGCCAAAACCACACACTTAGACGCCTTATACACATTACTTAATCTCCATATATTTTACATATCTTTCATTTTTATCGCACAAATTGAAAAAAAAACCAAATTGTTAAGTTTGATACTCTCGACTCATCAGGATCCAAGCTTGAAACGGAGAACGTGCACTCTTCTTGCAAACATGATTATTGGTCAAATCAGAATAGAAAGGGGATTAGAAAATGAAAAATCAAGCCTACCCAAAAAAATAAAAATAGAATCGAGGTTCAAGTCTTACAGCTAGAAGCTTGTATTCCCGTGTGCCCGAAAAAGTAGGATCAAGTTCCTACACAAGCAAGTACAATCTGGTTAACAATATTGAACACTTAGAACAACGACTTCAACTACCAAACCAAGAAACATACAAACCTGATACCGTTCTAATGCGTTTGTAATTGCAACAACATCACCTTTACACAATTGGCAGATGCCAGCATTAAGGAGAATTCCCTTAACACCATACTTAAGAAGATTATTATTGATCGAGTGTCGTGCAATTGCTTCATATATTTCAATTGCCTTTGGGTATCTGCAGAAAATATAAGTGTCAAATCCCAATGTACACAACTGTAACAGAATTCAAAGAATCCATAACGACAGCTGAACATTAATTCAGAACTACAGATAATTTAAAACTAGTTATTGCACATGTATATAGGATATTCTACAAAGAACATAGACGATATGAACTGCAAAAGTCCCACTGTCAAAAGATATAAGAGGAGACCATCAATGATCAATACAAGGTGAAACTAACTTCAATGTTGTAGGTACCGAGAGGTCCTAGATAATGAAATATACAGCAAAATGCCAGATGTCAAGGTATCTTCCCACCAGAAAGAAGTGACAAAGTCAAACAACTCCCTGGATAAATAGAATGATTTTGTTTATATTGGTCGAAATTCTGAGGCTAGCATCACATGTTTGTGAGAAAACCAGTGTGTTAAATGTTGCAATATAGGCTACACGGTAAATGAGAATGTTGTGACAGATGGAGACGACTGTTTATCTTTAATGATGACAAAAACAAGTTACATAATTAAATAACATGCCAGCCAGCATTGATGGCAGAGCATTAGCTAACTTTGATATATCAATACGAGCATTAGGGTTTTGGAGCAGAATAACTGCATGCCTGCATCTAACCGCAATGAGAATGCAACAAAAAGGTGATAGCATATCATTATTCTTTTATGTCTAGATGACTCAGTCAACCTATTTTCTTTTTATCCTCAGAACCTGATAGGAACCTTAATAAATGTAGTAGTTAATAACTGAAACTCAAAAATATGGTCATGGGCTGTCATATTCAGCAAATCCATCTTTGAAGAATATGTATTAGCAACAGAGAGGTTTATATTACCAATCCTACTTGCAGGTCAGAAGACAGTTTCCTCCAGCTACATAGTCATTATTTAATCTGAAAGAATAAATAAAAGGTAATAGATCAAGGACTTTGTTAAACTTACTGTTCCAGCTGAGCAGCAAATTGTGCAACCTTTTGGTTGCATTGATTTGCAGAAGTTGTCACTTCCTCACTTTGAAAGAGATCAGCAGCCCGCTCAAAGTAATCCATAGCCTTCTCTGGATTCTGTTCTTGCTCATATAACTCACCAAGTTCCTGTGAAATGAAGATGTGGGTGTTCAACAAAAGAAATTTAAATATCTAAAAGGGCATGTTTTTATATATGCAAATTACTGCTAACTTAAATTAATAGTACAATCACCTTTATAAACCTTTAATGTCTGATGTCATTCTATTCCAGGCACACAATTGGCATGGGAAGCATGAAAGTAGTACAATCACCTATATGAACCTTCATTGCCATCTCTTCCAGGCACAAAATTGGAATGGGAATCATGAAAGTAATGCAATCGTCCTTTATGCCATTCTATCCCGGGCACACAATTGGAATGGGAATCATGAAGTGGTGCAATCACCTTAATACCATTCTATTCCAGGCACACAATTGGGATGGGTTTCATGTTGTGTTGATGGCAACAGTATGTTGGCCAGGTATTGAGCCTATGATGCTTGTCATGTATCAAGCCAATATTAGCGTGAAAACCCCAAACATTGTTTCAAACCTCAATTACTATATCTACCAATGTATGCATATCTCATAAATTTGACAAAGAAAAGTTTACAATTTAATCATTGTAATGCTAAACAAAGTCTAAGGCAGAAATTCCCCATGGAAGGTCCATCACCTTGCAGTATCTTGCAGCCATGTTTAATCTACCAATCTCCAGAAAAAGGTTCACAGCTTGGTTTAATGATTCAGCAGCATCTGCAGAAATTGAACATGTTTTGAAGGTCAACAGAGAAAAGAAATAATGTAAATTGCCTACCTAGTATTCAATATTTACAATAGAAAAGGATGTTTTATGAGAATAACCCATGAATGAAAATGATTAAGTGGTTGCCCAAACTTTGTGACAATTCACAGGAATGTTGACAAGTAGACCTCAAAAACAGAGAAGCTGTCCATTTAGTTCTTGGACAAAGAAAAAACTTTGTTATTTCCTTTACCAATCAGATCCACTTTGGAGTGGATATATGCTAGCGATTATATATGCCAATCTATTCCTTGTTTTCCAATGTGGGACTAATTGACTACCACGTAAAATTGACAAATCTAGGTATCATCTTCTATTAAAGAATGTGACCTGAATTTTGGTCTAATCGGTTGACAGAATTGGCGTGCCTCTACTTTTGATCTTCTGTTAACGATAATGCTTGAAACAATTATATTTCTAAAACAAGATCTCACGATTAGACTTTCAGAACTATCTATAAGTAATTGAGTTTAGATGTTGTGATGATGACATCATTTATCTTTAAAAAATGAGTGACACCAAAATATTTACTAACATTAGGTAGAACTATGTTTGAAAACTCAAGTACACACCTTAGCATCTGAAAAAGGAGACAATTTCCCCATACAAAGCAGAGTCTATGTTGACAAGACCGCATACGTCCAGAGTAAAGATAGTTTATTACAAAGTCGGTAGAATATAACCCTTGGATGTTATGAGGACTTAGGTAATATTTCCTCACATGAGAATATACCTTGAAGTGAGATTTTCTTGTAACAATTTGCTGCATTTACGTAAGTTGAGGCAGCTTCATGCTTGCTATCTAACTGCATCATGAAATCAGTATGAAAAACATATCAATATCTGAAGCTATCACATGTCCTGAGAACCAACAAGATAAGCAACCTTCAAATGACAGTTAGCAAGTTTGGTATACACTGATCCAGCTCTCTCCCCTGCAATACCAATGTGCAAAAATATTAATTAAGAACCATTGCATCCCAAAGTTGCTGGTTTGATCCTTATTAATTATCATGAAAGTTATTGTACATGAAACAAAGACTGTTTGATGTGTTCTCAAGACCAATATCATATTCTGTATGTTTCAAGATTTGGCAATGGGAAAATAAGGGGCAATGAACTTTGTAAAATGGTAAAGATCATAACAACAAAGCAAAATTGAAACATCAACTCATTTCAGTCGTGATTGGCTGATCCACACAGAGATTAACTGAACATGACCAAATTCAACTGATTCAACCTGACTCCAGCCGATTTTAGTTAATGATAATGAAAATAATCCTCAATGCAGGTTTTCAACTTAGATTTTAGTGTTTATTTCAGCAATTGTATTACTTGGATAACATACATTTTCTAAATTTATTTAATTGGATTAGTCTCTGTTTGTTTTTTTAATCTTGAATCAAACTCTATCTTAGCAAAAGGTTTGTTAGTTGCTTGACTAGGCTAGGTTAGATCAGTAACTTTATTTTCTTTTTCACGGAATATGACCAGTTTATATATGATCTGATTTATATTGTCAGATTTCAAGTCAATACAATGGTTCTGTAATTTCTACAGCACAAAATTTGCAATCCTACATCTGATCAGGGTGAAAACATATGCAACCTTATTTATAACATGTCGACAACAATTTCCAGAAATTATTTTTCAAATCTAAACCTACAATGATCAAGAAAACAGCAATTACACCATTATGCTGTTCACCTGTAGCAGCACCTTCTACACCTATGCGCCATGACCTACATCACAAAATGGATCATCCGTTCCTAAAAACATGGTTATGCAGGTCAACGAAATGACATCCATTGCAACGAAAGTAGAAGCATGCAGATTACCATAATGTCATTGCACCAAAGAAGATAGAAGATGATGCAGATTACAACGAATAGTCAACATCTAAAGAGAGACTAATAGCTGTCGAGCATTCGATTTGCGGCCGGAATCTAAATAGGAAGCAGAATTAACACCGAGGGGATTGGAATCCAACTAACCCCACAGACAAATGCCTTAACACAGTTAACTCCGAATCAGAAACAAATCCAGATTGGGATCATTTCATCGTCGAGGAACTTCTACCGGATTCAACTTGATTTCAAAGAATCAGATTCTCCTAAGAATGAGAAGGAACAGATCGACCTACATGACCGCAATGGCTACCGGAAAAGAGAGAAAGAGGGAGCACATTACAGTTCTTGGCGAGCTTGAAGAAATTGGCGGCCTTGTCGAACAAATCGGCCGCGTCGTCGTACTTGGATCCGAAGATTCCCCATCCGGCGAGCTTCTTCTCCGCCTTCTGCTCCAAATCGTCGCCCTTCGCCGTCTGATCCGCCATTCCTTCTCCGATCGTTCGCCTTTGGAACCCTTCTGTCATTTGTTCCAACGCGGAGGGCGGACTATATATAGAATCGGAAACGGGAAACTGTGCGCGACGACGGTTTGTTTTTTGTTGTGTGTTTTGACGTATTTGTCCTCTCAAAGCTTTGAAATTACATATTTATTATACTCATAAAAAAAATTAATGAATAAAAAGAGAATTTGACACCATCTAATATTATAATTTGATTATCACTAATCCAAATCCAACATATATTTGAACATGTGAAAAATAATTAAGTTTAATATAATAATTGTATATGAAATTAAGAGTCACATGATTGGATAGTCATAATTTTAAAGTTAATTCAATAAATATCATATAATTTAATTTATATATAATAATTATATTTAGTGATATATTAAGAAATTAAAAAAAACCCATCAAAATTATGAGAATGAGAATTCATCAAAGGCAAATAATTGATCATGAATTCCTGTTGGATTGATGACGACAAATGATGACTTATCAATCTCATAAATTCAATAAGAAATTAAGTCTACTTCCACAAAAGGCATATCATATTGACTCGATAATCACAACTAAATCATCTCTTATGAGCATATTTAATCTTACATTGATAATAAAAAAAAAAATCAATGTTCATTATTAGAGGTTCCTTTCAGCCGACAATTCATTATGAATCTTCATATACGATTGATGATGACATATCAATCTCCTATAAACTTAATGAGTTAACTCGATCTCGACTATTGGCATATCTTATTGACTCAATAATCATAACTTTAAACTTAATTCAATAAGCATAACATAATTTGATCTCTCATAAACTCAACAAGTTAACTCCTGACATATCTTATTGACTCAATAATCATAACTTTAAACTTAATTCAACAAGCATAACATAATTTGATTTATCTCTAATAAACATATTTTATGTCACATTGATTAAAAAATAAAAAAATCAATATATATCCTTTCTCATAAAAGGATAAAATTGTAAGGACTCATAAATGATCACGAATCATCGCGTTTAATTAATGATGACAAATGATGAATTATCAATCTCCCATAAACTCAATATGAGACATCATATTGACTAGATAATTATAACTTTAAACTCAATTCAACCATCATCACATAATTTGATTTATCTCTAATAAACATATTTAGTCTCGCATCACGAAAACTAATGTCTTATCACTAAAGACCCTCTCCTAAAATGATAAAATTATAATGACTCAAAAAAATAGATAATTTCTCATGAGTTTCATGTTAAACCGACAAATGATGACTTATCAATCTCAATCAAACTCAACAATAAGTTTAACTAAATGGATTATGTGATGGTTCAGGGGACATCACATCTAACCAATATTTCAATCATGTGGCATATTAAAATAAATCCGATTGCCAATATTGCAACCACTAGTTTGGCCTCGCCCACTTTAACATGATCCATTTCATTCTTTTCGATGGTCTATATGAGATGGATGTGCGTTGTTCCAAGTCATATAAAGGGTCAAAATTTGACTTCATTATATTGTTAAATAATACAATTAAAATCACAAATATTAATGAATAGTATGAGTTAAGAAGAAGATACGTAAATATTTTATAATACATACCATAACATTAATTGTAAAAGGACACTTGAAAATACTTATTATCTTTGATGGATGTATGTGTAATTTTGTATCCCACAAGAGGCTGCGATCGCAAGTCGCGCGAACCTTCCAGCGCAAGAACGGCCATTCCTTCGCTTCCAAGAAATTGGACCGAGACAACGCGGTTCAAATCAAACATAGCAGATGGACCGGTCCATTGCTATTTTAACATATTTATCTGATTTCATATATTTAGAACATAATATTGTCATAGTAATTTGAAACTTTATTTTTTAAAATAAATTATTTTATTTTGTATTATTATGTAAGAAAAATCTTTGATTTATTTCGATCGAAAGGGTTCATTCGTCATCCAAATCATAAAAACGAACTGAAATTAAATCGGGGTTATCTGAATTTTTGACTTAGATGTTATGAAATCAATGCAATCGATCTATGAGAAGCTCGAATGAGGAGATGATGGTAGTAAGTTGATATGATTAAATTCGATGGTCAACACATGACATTTACGAGAATAATCAATCCAGACTTGACACGTAATATCTAAATTGATCGTAATAAACAATTGGTTAGATAATAATGTGTGTGATGATATCGTGTTACTTAAGCTCAACGTAATCGATGATGATGTAGCATCATGCAAGTATATCCGATTAATACGATATCAATACCCAAACTCGAGCATAAAAATGAATGATCCCTTCTAATACGACACATATGGGGAATCTACCATTATTCACAACCACATTAGTATCTAGGACAATATGCCTCGGTCAACACTATTCCTGCGAAGGCAAGGTAGCACCGACGAAGCACAGCATCATCCTAGAGAGGTCGGGATGACGCCGAGCGAGTATCACACTGACCCACAAATGTAAGGTCGGCACGATGCCGACCCGCAAAGGCTGGGACGACGCCCACCAAGCACAATTCCCCTTAACATGACGTCATCCCGCAAAGGCTAGGATGGTGCCGTACATCGCACCGTCCCGTAAAGTTCGGGACGGTGCTGATCGTGCACGGCGCCAACCATGCACAGCGCCAACCAAGTACAATGCCGACAGTGATAAAATAGCCCAGGTACGACCGATTCCCACGACGGAAAGATAAAAACTCCTCGAGGGGTCCATCGGTGTGAGAGCTCTCTCTGGCCACTCAATACTAATAAGATCTTTGAAGGGGTCAAGGTCGGGAGCCCCTTCTTGACCCCGACCTGTGTGCAGGAACCGGAGCTTGAAGAGCAGGCAGTCAATCCCAGGGAGCGTTCGACTCAAAAGCCAGAGCTCGAACCCGACTCACTGGAGGTGGATGATCTTACGCATCCGGGGCTGAATCAAACCGTGCCAGCTCACTCTATCAGGGTGTAAAGGATCACTATCACCTTCAAATATGTGTTTACCATTGAATATTCACATAGACTTTCTTCCCAAATTATTTATTAATTAAGTATCGTACTAACATTGTCGTGAATATTGTTTGCTCAAAAAGGATCTGTTTTCAAGAAGATGAGACGGAAAGATGCGATAATTTCACTCTACCCTAAGAATGGTTAAGAGTACATGAAAGATATTGCCAAAAAAACACCCTTATCGCTTCTTAGTTATCATAATAGCCATTTTTATATTAGAAAGATGATTGACAAGAAGTTGGCAATGGAGTCCGACGACTGAGATACTAAGAGATCATTCATCTGCATGAGTTAAATCTCCATGCCAATTGTTGGAACTTTGATGACCATATAAAACAGTAGTGATAGAAGACTTAATTTGGGCTTATTGACTCAAGAAAGTATTATATATGGTTATTATTTAATATAATATCAACAAGTCACTATTTAGAGGGGCAAATCCAAATATAATTATTAAGGTATTTTTTACTTGGATTATAAATTCAATTAAAAGTACATAAACTTGTATGTCACTTTAAACTCTTAACTTTATGGATCAGTCTATAGTGTGAATCAGTTCAATTTTCAGTCATAATATTTTTTGAATAGAATTATTTTATAACTAATATATTGATTGTTTTTGTTCCAAAACAAAGATAACTATTTAAAATATTTTCTATTTTATATGAGTTAGTTTCTGTTGGGTATTGAGTTTATTTATCTCAATTATAATATTTTTTTGATTGACTTATAATGTTTGATGAAACTATAAGGCATGATGTAACTGATATAGAAGTTTCACCATTTAATTGTTCTCATTCCTAAACCAATAAGTAAGCCTATTTGAAACTCTGTTTTTAGATAGATAAACTGATTTATATTAGATTTTGAGTTATTTACTTTAGTTTTGTCTATTAAAAATATTATAATTGATAATATAAATTTCATTAACAGATTTACCATCTATCTTTATTTAATACTGTTCCATTTATCTCAGAGGACATTTCAAATATTACAATAAATGAGTGGCACCCTTTGGGAAATATGAAAAAGAGATATCCTCTGAAAAGAAAAATAAATCTTAAAAATATTAAGTTTTTCTCGAAAATTCACCGAATATATATATATATATATATATATAATAATAATAATAATAATAATAATATAATATTCGAATCCGATTTTATCCAAATATTTTTAAACCCTTATTGGAGGGTTCACTTTTCTACACTAACAAAGAAGCACTTCACCACCTTTGTTACCTTCGTTGTTACTGGAGGTAGCGGTGGTACCAGGAAAGGGACCCACTTCTCCTGATCGACCAGGCCAGGTATCCTTTCGCTCAGCAGAATAAAAAGGACAATGAGGGGGAGGCGGTGTCGGTTTGTGTGGTGGAGGTGACGAGGAGATCCACTCGATCGCGCCACTTCATAGAGATAGGGAGGAATCGATGACCGTTGGCGGCTTCCTCTGGCTTCGCCAATCGTGTCCGTCCTTCGCCGTTCCCATCGATTCCAGGAACGGGGCAGCCGCCGCCGCCGCCTCCAATCCCCGCGCCCTCCGGTTCCGTCACAAGTCCTTTCCGCGCGCCACCTACCTCCGCGCGCCGCGTCGGGCAATGGATCCTCCGCGATGCCTCGGGTCCAGTGACCTAGAGGAGGCCACGGACGATATCGCGGCGGCTGCGACCCTCCATCGTGGCGTTCCTTCTGACTTGGTTGAGAAGATGATGTACGATGCTCTCGTTTGGAGCGCCCTCCACGGTCTCGTCGTCGGGGACAGGCGCGTCCAGGTCTCGTCTCGGTTTTCTCCACGCTGAAATTTGTGTTTGCTTTTGCAAGATGAAATCTTTGTCTCCCTTGCTGTTTGGTTCTCTGATTATTATTAGTTACATATCTTCAACGAATTCACGCCTCAGTCACAAGACTTCATCTTTTGTTTCCTTTTACAATGCCATGATTTCTCACATGTTAGGTTATATGATAATTCTTTGTATTGTGAAGGCTTAACCATTTGTTCTCCCTGTATTACTGTAAGAAAAAGAAGACAACGAAAGATGGTGATTGGAGTGATCGCACTTCCTCATAGATAAACATACTTGTCGAGTAGACTGTAAATTCACCCAGTTTGTGTTCATAATCTTATCTTCCTTTTTATTCTTTTATCTTTTTTCAGATTAGACACGTCCATTGGGACTCAGTATAGGAGAGTGCGTTGCAGAATAAGTGCCAATTTCTGTTCATGTTGACTTCGGATGAAATCTTACTAGGCTTTCGTTGCAAAAAAGTAGAAGATTCTGCAGTATATTGATTTCAGCACTTTCCTTTTGTTGCGGTAGAAATTTTTTTTTCGTGAATCTTGATTATTATGTGAACCGTGTATGCTTAACAAGTTTTCTGCCTTCACATTCCTGATAGGATTTAATATTCTTTTGCCCCGCTTCTTTAATTTTTAGTGCAAGTAGTCTATTGTTAAGATGCTTCTGTAAATTTTAATGTTGACTAGTGTTGATATCAGATGCAAAAGAAATATGGAATTACATAAACCTGCAACTCATTGTTGGATAAATGTACAATGCAGAATTCAGGAACTGTCCCTGGTGTCGGTCTAGTTCATGCACCATTTGCTCTACTGCCCATGTCATTCCCAAAAGCCCATTGGAGGCAAGCGTGTGAATTAGCTCCTATCTTCAATGAGCTTGTTGACCGTGTGAGCTTGGACGGAAAGTTTTTGCAAGATTCTTTATCTAGGTTTTCCTCTTTCAGCAGCTGAGCATTATTTGAATTTTGTTATAGTTCTTGATTGATTACTAACTGTTCTGATTTTCAGTATGACTGATGAATCGTTAATTCTGGTAATTGTAGTGGTTGATGACTGTGTTATTTGGACTTAGAAGAGCAACATGAAATTATCAATAATATGTAATATCTGAATCAAGATTCGTCGTATCGTACTGTACCGGTATTTCGACCCGGGCTTGGTACGGTACGGTACCGGTGTACCGGACGGTACATCAGGGTGTATCGAATAATTTTATATTTTTTATACTGTAGCACTGCCATAGTGCTGTAGTAAAAAATACTGTAGCACTGTAGCGGTACCGGGCGGTCTGCGTACCGGTAACCTATCGGACCGGTACGTACCGCCCGGTATGGGCGGTACGCTTCAGTATGACAGACCTTGATCTGAATACCTACAAATAACAATAATTGGCTTGTTACAGATAACCAAGGATGGTTACTTCTTCAAGTTCAGCTTTAACTACTAGCATGCTGAAATTTTCTACAATTAGTAGTTTTGTGATGAAGTTTTAAGCTTAAGGAATATTGTTCATATCATAGAACATTTAATTTGCCGTCATGCGTTATCTTCTATCATGTGCTTTGTAGTTTACGTTATAATGAGAATCTCCTTTTAAAATACCATGTGAAGATATTTGCAAATTTTCACATGTTCTTAATAAATCACAATTTTTAAGAAAGGTTCATCAACAATTCCGGTAAAAATGCATTCTTTCTAGCCTGCTATTTCACAGCGAACTACACATATTATTCCAGGTAGCCTAACTTGTATATTACTACCTCTGATGCTAGTTGCTAAGAATATTTAGGAGTTGTATATACATGCGGCGTGACTGGATTAAATATGATGGGTGCAGCTAAGGTTGACCGCACACATCTTTCAGATTACTAATTTCTGTTAATATTAATGTATATTAGCTGCTAGTAGAGGGGGGTTGGTCCTTGGAGTTTCTTAGAGTAATTTGATGGAACTAATTACCGACTCTGGAAATGGGCAGATCTAAATCCTGATCCAATCAGCCACATAACCTCAGTGATTATCTCCATCGAATTATTTGCATTCTTGACTCTACCTATTGATATATATGTTCACCTCTACCTGGAAGATATTAATCTATGCAGTTGTGAAAATGTTCAGTAGCCCAAGATTTTTATGCTTTCGGGTTCCAGTGCATGTATACGCTTGGTTCATATCGAACTAGGTTTTGTGCCCATTGTTTAATGCTCTACATATGAGGTTGAGTTAAATCTTTCCCATCTACTTAAGTTTACACTGATGCTCATACAATAGGGTCATTTTTCTGTGAAATTATCCAAAAAGAATAATTGGAAGTAGGTTCCCTTTAACCAAATGAAGATTAATAAAAAGTATCATACAAGGATGACACATAAATAAGTTCAAACCAAGATTTAGGTTTTTGGTTTATTTGCCTTTAAAGAGTTCAATATCAGTGTCATTTTTCATATTAGTATGTCATGGACCATGAAGAAATATCTTCCTGTCCAAGCTAGTATTTGGCTGATGCCATTAAAAGGGGTACAATTGATATTGAAATATCTTACATGACATAAGGTGATTACATTCAAGGTCATAAGCAAGGTCTACAGCAATTGCCTGCGAGGCATGATGCTGGATTAAGTTGTATCTTTTGCTAATTCTGTTGTTTAGATGTTATTGGTTAACTAAAAGAGGCTTTCGAATGAGAAGATGAATTTGCCTATTAGGTAGCCGTTGGACTTTGCGTCGTATCATATTATGTTATAACGATCTAATGGGCTACATGCATATGCACCAGAACCAAGCATAACAGTGTCTTTGAAAGCTGTTTTAATCTATTTTTGCTAATCCATAATTGGCCACCATGGCCTTGGACAATGTTGATATACAGGTTTATCTGCTAAATTTCATCATGTTAGGTTACTCTATCTATACGTTTTTAATTTCCCTCTGAATTTCATTAAATGATAATAACTTCAACATGCACATCTTTTCTTGCCAACTGTGTCCTTTTCCTCTTTGGAGTGAAGCTAGTTAATTATAGTTGTGTTGATTTTTGAAGTTTGCGCTAAAATTCTAGTCAGTGCAATCAAAGGTGCTAGGCGCTAAAAGACATCAAGGTGCCAAAATGCTCAAGGCATTAGGTACTCGTCTGAGCGAAGCAAGGCATTTGTGAATATTAAAATTATAAAAAATATAATTAAGGAGAAATATGAATACTAAAAATGAGATAATAAACGAGTTCCATATAGAGTGTTGTTGGGGGAGAAGTATGGAGGAAGAAGAGGAGGGAGGGGGAGGGGGGCTATGGTGAGGCTTGGTGGGGTGTGACGAGGAGGAATAAGACGGAGATCAACAACTGGAGGGAAGGATGGGGGAGAAGGGAATGGGGATGAGAGCTGTTGGTGAGGGCTGATGATAGACCATGGTGGAGGAGGATGAGGAGGGAGAGTGCCAATTGGAGGGAAGGAGAGGGGGAAGGGGGGAGAAGCATGGAGGAGGGGGGGGCGAGGGAGGTATCGAGGAGGCTCGATGGGGGCAAGAGAGAAGGAGAAAGAGAGGGGTTATTTGTAGATTATCCCCTATAGTTAGACCTCCTTAGCATCTTGGTCCTTAGACTTAAAAAATTTACATTGTAACCCATATAATTATGAAAGTGAAATATCTAACTCTATTTACTTTAATGCCATCAATTTTATCGACAGAAGCACGAAAACGATGGGCAAATATGTAATTTTAATATTTTAGTTATGTTTTCGGTGGTGGTGGACAACGGTACTATTGGGGGTTGCGGGTGGCTATTGTGGATGAGGAGGGAGAGCGACAACGAGAGATGAGGCAAAGGGATGGAAGAAAGAGGACGAGGTAGACGTTGTCAACGTCGCTTGGCAACTATGTCAATGCTGACGACATCTGCGTCATCGTCTTCCTCTTCGTTTGCCTCATGTCTCACCACCATTCTCCTTTCTCATCCACAATAGTTACCTGCGGACCCCAGTGGTGTCGTCGTCTGCCACCACCTAAAACATAATTAGGACGTTGAAATTATTTTTTTGCCCATTGTTTTCGTATTTCCGTCAATAAAACCAACGATGTTAGGGTAAATGGAGTTAGATGTTTCACTTTCATAACTATAGGGATTCCAATATAAATTTTTTAAGTCTAGGGACTGGGATGCTAAAGGGATCTAACTACATGGTGTATTCTGTCATTAGCTCCAAAGAGGGAGAGTGATGATAAGAGGGAAGAAGAGACGGGAAGCACACCTGAGCAGTTCAATGCTCGGGTTCAGGCACACGCTTGGGCTGCGCTCACTTCCATTCGCCTACTGGGACCAATTCAAGGTGCTCGAGTTTCGCCTCACTCGAGCGCCTACATGAGCACCCGTCAACAATACTGTGTTTACTGAAATAATTCTGTTTTGACTGAATTTCATTTATATGGCAGTGAAATTCACTTTCTTTTTGGTAATGGAATGCTTAAATACTTTAGATGCTGGCCTTATATTTGCACCCTTGACAAACAGTGAGTTAAATTGTCATGATTGGTTTGCTAATGCAGAACGAAGAAGGTGGATGCATTTACAAGTAGACTTCTTGACATCCACTCGAAGATGCTAGAAATAAATAAAACAGAAGTGATTCTCTCACCTCGATTGTCAATTTCTCTTATTTTTGTCATAAGTTAATTGATTTAGCAGTGAAGAACAGAGAATTATGTGAACAAATTTTAATAGAAGAGTTCTATATTTTTTTTATTTATTTCTTATGCTTTGATCTAATTATATTTCACCAAGTTTTCAGGATATTCGTTTGGGTTTGCACCGGTCTGATTATATGCTGGATGCTGAAACAAATCTTCTTTTGCAAATAGAGTTGAACACCATTTCATCTTCATTTCCTGGTCTTAGTTGCCTAGTCAGTGAGCTTCACAGGTTAAGTACTCTCTAAATTCCTTGCCGTTTTTTTTAAAAAAAATTTGAGCCCATGTATTTCACAGAATATGCATCTAGATTACCATGATTGTATAAACTAGCAGCTTGAACCAAAAGGTTGTCTTTCTTGTTTGGTAAACTTGATGGGCAGAGTTTGCAACTACAAGAAGGAAGTATTATTTTTTTTTTTGTGTTCTTGTTGGTTCTTATGGTCTACCTCAGTTCATTATGTTCTATCATGTTGTATTTGTCTCATCATTTTTGTACAAGTTGATGGGCAGAGTCTGTAACTACAAGAAGGAAGTATGAATTTTTTGTGTGTTCTTGTTGGTTCTCCATTCTCATGATTGACCTCAGTTCATAATGTTCTATCATGTTGTATTTGTCTCATCATTTTTGTACAAGTTGTAAAATCCCAACCTTTTGCTACTGGCTACATGGGTCTCATCTTTTTTCCATCACATTCGTGATTTTGGTCGTAAAATTTTAAATCTTCAGTACAATTTTTTGCCACATCATCTTGGAATCTTTCCTTTGCCACATACTTGGTGTGATTCATCTCTACTATTTGTCACTCTTATCTTTCAGTAAGATCAAATGTGGCATTTATGATTATTGATATATCTAATAAGCAGGGTTCTCAATTTTGATGTGTATCGCTCAGTACGGGTGGTACATACTGGTCCAAGATGATACCAATACGCGGACCGTCCTCTACGTGGCGGTACTAGTGTCTTGACCGATACTGAGGCGTATCGATTGGTACTGAGGCATACCAACCGATATCGTCTCGGATTTCGACCATTACTGAGTCATACCGGTCGGTATGCCCTGGCGTGGTAGATGGAGGTATTTTTAAGGTTTTAGGGTGTACCGATAGTACACCCTAGCATACCAATAATACATATTGGCACGTACCATACCGAGCAGAGCTCGGTACATTGGTACAGACCGGTATTCAAAACCCTAGCAATAAGAACAATTATTACAATTGTGAGCATGGATCAGTTAATTTTGAAGTGTGTTCCGAAGTAAAACTGATGATAAGTGAGATTAGGATAGAAACGTTAGAGCAGGATATGATCATCTTAAAAGTACTAGAATGTGACCCGTATAATCAATTCAGGGCTTTAAACATGACCGTGTTGCCTATTCATATGTTTTTTTCTCACATGACATGAGTGGTATGTGCTAATATCTTTTGGCGTTAATAAGGTTTGTACTTTTTAAATTAAAACTGGAGTGAGACAGCTATAACTACCAACCAAAACATCCAATCCAGCTATAATTTTCATTTCCATTGTGGTATTTAGGTACCATCTTAAGATTTTGATTGAGTGGGATATGAAAGATAGGAGCTTTTCAAGCGTTTCTTTTGTTAAATTTTATAGCCTTCAATTCTGTTATATGGACTGTCTTCATATTGTTGTTATATATCAACATCAAATTAATGTTGGAGTAAGGTAACGTAAGTAAAAGGATTCTTTTGAGGTTAAAAGGATCCTTTGTTGCTAGCTGAAGCAGGGTTTGAAATGGAAAATTGTTAAGTGTGCATGGAACAAAGAAATCAAGTGAGGGTCGCGTGAATCTTGAGATTATTTATCTGAGTATTTCTCTAGGGACTTTCATAAGATCCCTGCTGCATGCTATCTAGATAACTTTTTTTTCCAATTTGTCCTTCCCATTGGAAGTTTTATGTGATCTTTGTACATATTACAATACATGAGGTTGACAATAAGTGTCATTTCACAGAATCTTACTTAACCAATATGGAAAGGACCTGGGATTGGATTCAAGAAGAGTTCCTGGAAACACGGCTGTAAGTCGATTTGCAGAAGCATTAGCAAAAGCATGGAATGAATACAATAATAGCAGGTTTATTACATGACACACATTTATTTATTGTATACGTGTAATTAAAATAGACTTCCCTAATTCACTTTTGTCTTTTTATTCAGTGCTGTAGTTATGGTCGTTGCCCAAAGTGAAGAGCGCAATATGTATGATCAACACTGGCTATGTGCTGTTCTGAAGGAGATATATCCTTATACTATTGAGTATTGACACATTTTCCTTCTCATTTTTGGTATAGTAGGTTCTCGTCATATTATCTTACTTCGAAATCTCACTTTGTTACATCATATCACATGTCTCTGTCAAAAGATGGAGTTTTTTCCTTTCTTGTTTAAGTTGGTTTTCATAGATTATAAGATATCATTTTAGTTTTTTTTCTTTTGGTTGACATCTGGAATAACAATTATATAGTAGGCTTTTTTATGTTAATAACAGGGTACTCGCAAACCATAAATCATGCAGATGCATTGTTGCAAGAAAATAATCTCTTTTTGTCACTTAGATAAAATGTGTCAAAATATGGGGTTTCCCCCTTTTTATCCAGGATTATCATAGATTATAAGAGGTCACTTTTTTTTTTAACATCTGGCTTGACATTTGGTTTATTGGATTAGCATTTCATGTAGTGTCATCATCAAGTCCTCTGCCAGCACATTTTTCTTAACATTCTAACACACATGGCGTGGCCACTATCCGCAAGACCTTATCAGAAATAGATACGCAAGGACATGTATTGCCTGATGGATCACTTGTAGTGTATGTACTTTTCCCTATTAAATTAGCCAAGTCCTTTATGGAGTTGAAATTAATAATAGTTTTATTTGCATTAATATATTGCCATTATTGTCCTTAATGCAGTGATGGACAAACAGTTGCTGTGATCTATTTCCGAGCTGGTTACTCGCCAAATGATTATCCTTCAGAAGCAGTATGTGATATCGTCTAGTCTCTCTTATTTAGATATCTTTGGTTTTCTGTTGTGATATGAGTTGAAGTGATTTTTTGTAAACTTTTATAATGGTATTTGTGTGTTTTATTTACACACTCATATCACAGGAATGGCGAGCAAGGTTTTTGATGGAAAAGTCATCTGCTATCAAGTGCCCCTCAATCTCCTACCATTTGGTTGGAACAAAGAAGATTCAACAAGAATTGGCAAAACCAAATGTCTTGGAAAGGTTTTTCTTGCTTGTGTCATAAATTATTTGGCAAAATCAATGATTCACAAATTTTTATTATATCTTATATCTCATCTGTCATTGCCATTCCTTCTTGCCTTGATAGGGCTATTATATGAAGCTAGGTAATCACACATTTTCCTTTTGGTAGTTTTATGTTCTATATTTTTACATTGTGCAATAACTTATCTTACTAATCTTAGAACCAAAATCCCCATGTTTAGAACAATGCAAGGTGCATTGAATTGTTATTGTCTTTACCAGTTGATGGAGATTGTTTATTCTCAATAAATTTAAATAAGACACCATATTCCTAGTGAAAATTTATTGTTCAATCACTATGAATACTCTTTAAGATTGAATTTAATATATATGATTATTGGCACCATAAGCATACTACACCCTCGCTAGCAAATATGAAAGTATCTTTTTTGGTTTCTTCATTAGCAATCATATCTCTCAGGTTATGTTGGAACCCATGGTTTGTTGCATACAACGTTCGTCGTACCACGACATAACGCCAGTAATGGGCGGTATGTATCAATCAAACAAGGGATTGATATGAGCGGTGCATGCTAGTCTGTCAGTACACCACATTATACCGTGTGTCGGTATGTTGGTACGTACCTTACCGATGGTCAGTCTATCATGAACTTAGCTGGTTTTGCTTAAGTCGTGCGGTACCCTTGCGTGTCCGTCTGCAAAGCGTCGGCCTCCTCGAAACCTCTTATGGTCCCTTAAGGACCTGCAAAAGTGAAGACAAGATAGAGGAAGCGTTTAGCTTAGGATCCCACAAGTAGTCCTTCAGTAAACATTTAATAGGCAATTCAAATTACAAACTTAAACTTCGTAAATTCTAAATGGTCGTGCGATAAAGGGTCTAAAGTGGTACCCCATGGTCAAAAGTCTCCACAAGTGCCCATATGACATTGCTATGGAACAAAGCAAACACTACCCAAACGCCTATCCAGTCATGTGTCGCCCGAGTAGCTCCTGGTGCTATGTCGGTTGACACTCCGCACCACTCTACAGAGATAGAAAACCCCCAAAATGGTTGCTTGGATGGTTTGTTTTTGGGCAGTTTTGCATATGCCCGACGATTGCACACAACTTGCATATACAAGCCTATCACAGCCATAAAAGCCAACTAAAATGGGGTCGCCAAGCCTACTATAAGCCCTCTGCATGCGGTGCAAAGCATGAATAAAACCGATAGACACTGACATACATGAGCATTATATCGAACATCTTGTTTATATGTTTGTCCATGACAAGTCGGTACATCAGTACAGACCGGTAAGACGAACCATGGTTGCATGAAGAAGTATATTATCGAATTCGAGAGATAAGCACCAAGATATTATTGAAGATGCTAGTGATCTGACATTGAGACATCTAAACTGCCTGTGAATTAGCTAAACACCAAACTGGGTATTATGCCTGCATATGATAATTTAGAAGTTTTCCTTGTTCTGATCAAATGAAGCTGGTCAAATTTGTTGATACAACTATGATTATATTCTCGCGGCTGTTAAATTAATCATATCTGTGTTGTTTGCTTCGTATAGTAAATGCTTTTGCTTGCTCAGTAATTTTTAGCTTGTGTTGCAGGTTCCTTGATACTGAGGACATTGCAAAAGTGCGGAAATGCTTTGCAGGGTTGTGGAGTTTGGATGATCCAGATGCTGTGAAGTCTGCTATAGAAAAACCTGATTTGTTTGTTCTCAAACCCCAACGAGAAGGAGGAGGTTATTCTTTATTGCAAGTCTCTACTTGTCTTCCTATTTCTCCCACCTCCTGACAACTTGGTATGCTGTAAATCCACTTCCAGGAAACAACATTTATGGTGACAATGTAAGGGAAACATTGATTAGGCTGCAACAGCAAGGGACTGAGGAACTTGCTGCATACATTTTGATGCAGAGAATATTTCCGACAGCTTCTCTTGCTTTTCTGGTCCGAGAAGGTGTTTGGCATCAGGATAATGCAATTTCGGAACTAGGAATATATGGTGCCTATTTAAGGTATTTAATGCTTAAACAGCCTCCATGTTCCCTTGTTGATTGCTCTTGAATGCCGAGTAACATGGAATCATTCCCAAATGACAGGAACAAAGATAAAGTGATCATGAACGATCAATGTGGCTATCTGATGCGGACAAAGGTTTCATCATCAAATGAAGGTGGGGTGGCAGCTGGATTTGCGGTTTTGGATAGTATTTACCTGACATGACGACACATGTTTATTAAGGTAATCACAAATCTAGTTTCTGTTGTATGATTTGCATGATAATTTAAATAATTGGAATATTGTTTTGTGTGGTGATGGAAACTGTTTACCAGTTTAAATAGACATAAGCATCTGGTACAATCTACAAGAACTTGGATTACTTCCTTCAAGTCAGTTCCTTACATTGGCCATACACTTGAATATCCCATGTGGAAATCGATCTAATCTTTCAGTGCCCCGCCCTCAGGTCTAGTTGGAGCATTTTAGAACTAAACCAAAATTTCAGTTCTCCTATAGGGCCCCTAATTCCCTTAATAAAGGGAATTTGATTAGAATGTTCTTGGGATGTGGAAAACCACATTTGAAAGAATTATGTGATTGATGATAAGATGGTAACATAGTTGATCCCATCAACTGCTGCAGGTTATCATCGGCAGGGCCTGGGAGGAGTCATTAGTGATTCTTCAGGATGTAAAAGTACTCCACGGTTTCTTGTCTTCTACAAATCACAGAGAAGCTTGATTCTTATTCTTATGAGAAGGTTCAGCTGCATGCACTCAATAAATTCTTCCAGAGCCGAGCATCCTTGTGACACCACTGGAATGACTTGTGACCAGAAATTAAACTCTGGCTAAATGAACAATTCAGAGCTGATTGTATGCTCATGTGCTATTTTATTTTCCGGGATGACTTGAAAACTAATATTTGGTGCTCTCAAGGGCAAAACCAAATGCTGACGGTAACAAATTGTTGTGTGTGCACACATCTGGGCCACTATTATTCAAACAATTCTTCAAGTCATGTTTGGCAAGCAGGTATACATACGTAAACCATATGGATGTATGAACTACTGAATAGTGACTTGTTTGCGATTGCAGCACTCACCTCTTCTAAAAGTATGATCAGAGGTTTGCAGCTCAAAGGCAGATCTCCAAATGAGGACTTCGCCATTGCTACAAAGAGCGGCATATGAAATCAAATTAAGGGGTCAAGAATCAAGAATGTGTAATTACCGAAGCAAAGATTCATATCAATGGAGTGTCATATGATGCATCTCCCGGTCACATAGAAACCTGCACAAAATAGATCTATCAAGGGTGTGCCAAAAGTAAGTCCTTATGTCGTAACGCTTACCCGTGATGCGTAATTCATGCGATTATATTCAATGGAAGATCACCAGTTCTTCTACGATGTACTAGCAACGAGAGAGAGAGAGAGATCTGATATTTGAACTTACAGATCCTACTCTACTCCACAATAAAGAAATCCATAGTACCATCCTAACATCGCCATAAGGCCGTAACACACACGATAAACCAGTCAATTGTTATTTGTGTTGGCACACCCAGAGTTTATAATGCTCGAAAGTAGGCCTATAAATTTCACATATAAGCTCACAGCACCATATATGATATAAGCAAATCTGGGATCTTGCTCCTACAGTGACAAAATTTGACGAAGATGGGCAAATTCTTAGTGAGGGGATACTTGAAAACACCATTAGAATGCACGCAGATAACAGATGTAAATGAGAAATGAATTACTAATGTAGAGCATTCACTCTGTAATCGCTCAAAGAAGCGCCTTAAGCATGCATGTTCTTCTCCATAATAGGAACCAGAAGCTGAAGGACTTACTTTTGGCAGTCATTAGACATCCTCCCTGATGGTCATACCAAGCTTGCAACACTGCAGGGGCATTGAAAGCTTTAGCGACTTGTTGTAAGATTTCATTTGACAACAAATTTGAAGGCTCCAGAGATCAGTCATACCTAGGAGGTAGGTCTGATGTCTGGCAGATGAAATACTTGTGGAAGAATAATGAGATGCTTAAGATCACAATCTGTGACCTGCAAAACTGGCTGAGCAGCATCATTAGCATATGATACAGACGCTTGCATGATACTTTGTTCCGCTCAAGGGTGACCCTAACTAAGGGGAACATCATATGAATAAAAAAGCAACTTACATACATGATTGATATACAAAAGGTTGCTCATCATCATTTTCGAGATAGGAAAGCACAGACAAACTCTTGAAAGATGCTCCTACAGGACACAGGAAACAAAAAAAGGAACAAAAAAACCAAAAAAAAATATATAATACATTTCTTTCAGAGATCCAATTGGTTCCCTTTTAAGATGGGTGGAACCAGATTCACAAGACTGTGTTGATATGGAGTGCTTTTAACAATGCAGTGGCCATTTGCTTGACTAAAACTTGACCACCAGAACGCTGCCCATCTCTCCGTTCTTCAATCAGATTCTGGAGCTTTTGAGGTAGGTCATTCTCTACTATAAGTTGCTTTGGTCTAGGGTGATGTTCGTACACAGCCTGAGGTAGCAAATAAGATAGGACCAATGAATACTGTGATAAGGAGCAAACCAAGACAAATATCTAATTGAAGCCTCTTAATTATCTGTTCAGGGAGCCATCATTTGGCTAGTTCCTACTAAATTTTAGTTTTCCACTCAAATAATGGCTTTTCCTGTTTTTCTTATACAATTCTAGCTTCTCTCTTGCTGGCTCTGCTGTTTTATCCAAAACTCACCCAAATAGTTACAAACACTTTTCTGGCCAAGCTAACAAAGATTACCTTTATCAGTTTTAGCAGATTAAGACGAGCAATAGCGTCTTGATGATCAAGTCTGGCTACTAGCAATGTCGTCAAACCATTGATGGCCATAGCTGTATTTATTCTGGATGATTTCCTGCATTTTCATTTGTGAATCAAAAGACAACAACCAGGAAAATGGTAAGAAAGTTCTGAGTTTAGGGAGATTAGATCAAAGCTCAAGAATGAAAATAATCTTTATGTTTCTTACGTAATTATCTTCCAGAAAGGCTCCAGTATGTGTACAAAATATTGTTCTGGACAGTTCTGGAAGAACTTCACCAATTTCTGAATCGCTTCCTTCTTCAGCAATGCTTGTTCTACTTTTCTCTGGTCATTATCATGTGCCAAGCAGACAGCAATTGAATCCAATGCTGTGCCAGACCAAGCTTCGTCCTCCAATAGGTTCAAGTACACATCCAATCCTCCATGAGCCCTCAATTGCTCTCTTGAGTTTCGAGATGCATGGGCCATATCACACAGCAGAGGCAATGCACATTGCTTGAGTGGCGAATCTGACATAATAAAATTCATCAAGTGTGGAATGATTCCATTTTCTGCAGCCTGTTCTTGTCTCCTCTTGTTTATCTTGCAGAGGTTGAAGAGTGCATTGAGGACCTTCGAGTAACAAAATACAAAGTTAAAATAGCCACATTTTGCACCAAAAGAGAATCAGAAGTTCCACTTTAAGAACCTTAAAAAACTTTCCCCCATTCAAACCCATATAGTAAATGACCAATGGATTGTGCATTGGGACACAAAAGATCAAGAGAAAAAAAGGATAACTACCAGAATAAATGGAAGAAATCTCAATTTTCAAAGTTCAAGTGCTTGCAGCCTCATGAGGAGTATATACAAAACACAAGTTATTCAGAGATAAGGTTGCAAGGATGATCTAATCCTTGTTCACAATGGAGATTTAGATCAAATAATCATTTTTAATGCAGGATTAAGAAAACATGCCACATCAAATCAGACCCTAGGTCAATATCATGTGACAAAGAAAGTAAACAATGTACTTGCATATATGAAGATCTGATGCTGCACTTGACTCTTCTATAGCATATGTTGTCAATGCTTGCAGAAGTTTGAAGGAAAGTTACAAGCCTTGATTACAATCATGAACTCAAGAAACAAGCATAAGAGTGTCTGGTTTTGATGGATTCTAAATGCAAAACAATTTCACAGAAGCTAAAAATAAAGAAGGAAAAACAGTTAAATTTGTATGTGGTTAGCAAACTTGCAATAAATTACTTACTTCGCTATGTATTTGAGAGATAAGAGGTCCTTCACGGAGTTCGAGATTTGGAATCAGATACTTGATTGCATCAGCGCGCTGAAGACTTTCCAAACAATTTGGATCCGTTGACAAATGGTTGATACATTTTAAGATCTACATTTTAAGATAGATAAATCCTGTCAGAAAATTGAATTAGTAACCTAAACAAGTAGGAGCTATTAACTCTCATTGAAGTTCAATGTGACCTTCAGAAGAATAGGAGGTTCCATTTTATTGAACATCTGGAGAAGGCGAGAAAGCAAGCTTGGGCTACACATGTAAGACTTCACTATAGTGTCAGCTTGTGCAAACTCTAACAGAAGATCTGCTACCTTCTCAAGATATTCCCTTGCAAC